>NW_015505791.1:7928-14477 GCF_001515645.1 Sinocyclocheilus grahami
CACACACACACACACTCACTCACACACATACACACACACACACACACACTCTCACACACACACACACACACACACACACACACACTCACACACACACACACACACACACACACACACACACACACACACACACACACACTCACACACACACACACACACACACACACACACACACACACACACACACACACACTCACACACTCACTCACACACACACACACACACACACACACTCTCACACACATACACACACACCTAGCTGGGACTATTTTCAGGCGCTGCGTAATATCACTGCACCTGCTGCACACACGGTACGGTAGCAAAGCTCCTTGATTATTACGCCGGAATGAGAGTATAGTTCCTAGCCAAATCAGCCGAGAAAATCACAACTCTTCATTTTCCGTCGGTCTTAGTACACGATGTAACTACAGAAGAGTCAAGTTTTAAATAGGAAAAATATAGAAACTCTTTGGTCATTTTTGAGTGAGATGCTAACGGTCTAATCCGATTCAATGATCTATGCTAAGCTACAGCTAAAAGTGCTACCGCCAGACCCGGAGATCGGCTGAACGGATTCGAAAACTGTAAAACTCTAGTGTTTAACTCTAGGGGAGTCGGAAAATGAGCCTATTTTCAAAAATAGTGGAGTGTTCCTTTAATCAATAATCCAGTCAGAATCAATAAATCACAACTTAAATCTTTGTTTCTTCTACAGACTTTGGCATACTGTAGCCTAGAAGCCTAATTAAATTGCCCAGTAGAGGCAGGGGAGCGTATCCTCCTCGTGCGAGCAGTCACGAGGCTCAAACTCTGAGCTTCCCTGTAGTTCCCCTACAACTGGCCTGCTTAATGTGCAATTTAAGATTGCAACATTAGCTTATAACAGTAGCCGTATTGTAAATTAACCATCTTAAACCATTATAAAGAACACCAAAGTAAATGCAGTTATTTATGCTTTTATGTATGACGGGACATATCCTGGACACAACCAGAAGAGAACATGTCTGTTACAACTGCTGACCAGCAAGAGCCAAAACGAAAAGGTTAGTAGCTTGTATTATTGTATGTTTCCCTTTAAACAGTGAGTCTTTTGCTACAGGTTACTTTGTACAATAATTATTATTATGATTATGTTATCACGGGCAGACTCATTGCCAGATGGAGATGATCCTGTGTATCCCGGCGCACCTCTGACAAAAGGACAACGTTTACTGTTGCTTATGTTCTTTGTACTAAGACACAATCTTACAGCTGATTCACTGGACCATCTACTGACAATTTTCAATGAGCATTTTCCAGGCATGCTACCAGTAACCACATATCTTTTCCGAAAAGCTTATGGTCAGTATGGAAATTATGAACCCCATTTCTACTGTCCAGCATGTGAAAACTACTAAGGGAGAAATACTGGTGAGCTACAGTGTGACATTTGTCTTACAGTAACTGATTCTGATAGCTGTCTTAAAAGTGGATGCTTTTTCCTGGTTCTTAGTTTGGGCTCACAGATCAAAACATTGCTTGAGGAAAAACAAACAAGTTTTCAAAAAGATTGGCTGATTTCAGATAGCATTTCAGACATCCAGTGTGGAGAAGTGTATCAGAAACTTAAGGAATCTGGTGCAATGTGTGAGGACGACATATCTTTAAATTGGAACTGTGATGGAATCCCACTGTTCAGGAGCCCCAAGTACCAAATCTGGCCAATACAGTGCCAGGTTATAGAGCTCGGGCCTAGAGAACGCAAGGCAAATATCTGTCTTCCGTGTCTGTGGTTTGGGGAAAAAAAGCCCTACATGCTCACATTTTTGAGGCCATTCGTAGATGAACTGTCAGTTCTACAAAAATATGGTATTAAATGGAAAGACTCAGCACACTTCCAAGGTTTTTGCTCTTATATGTAGTTCTGATTCGCCCGCCCACTTCTAAGGAACACTAAACAGTTCAATGGATTTTATGGGTGTGACTTCTGTTACCATGTTGGGGGAGGTCCGTACACAAAACTTAGAACTGAAGCTGAGCACTTTGATCACGCATTGGCCGCAACACCTGAGAAAACTGTAATGGGAGTAAAAGGACCTTCACCTTTAAAGGGTTAGTTCACCCAAAAATGAAAATTAGGCTGTGTTTTACTCACCCCCGAGGCATCCTAGGTGTATATGACTTTCTTCTTTCAGACGAATCCAGTCGGAGGTATATTAAAAATTGTCTTTGATCTTTCAAACTGTTTAATGGCAGTCAGCGGGTGTTGCATGCATCAATCCAAAAGAAGTTAAATAAAAAGTGCACATCCATAAAAAAATTGTCTCACACGGCTCCAGGGGGTGGGGTCCTCCTGTAGCGAATCGATGCGTTTTTGTAAGAAAAATATCCATATTCAAAACTTCTAATTCTACTAAAAAATCCTCGTTTTGTACTTCTAATTAGTGACGTTGTTTTGTTTTGATCTCTCCGCTGCGCTTCCACGTTCGTCACTTCTGAGCGGCGCATGCGCAGCGCTGACCTCATACGTCATGCTCCCAGAGCTGCTTCTGTGTACAACAGTGAGCGCAAGCTAGATTAAAGTGATTATTACGTTTTGAATATGGATATTTTTTTTTACAAAAACCATCATTGGGGCCCAAAAGGGCAAAACCGCTGTACTTTTTTTACCCACAATGCATTCTGATTTCGAGTGTGCAACCGATGTACACTCACTGAAGCACTATTTCCCACAATCCAGTGCGGAGAACCGCCGAGCTGGAAGAGCGAGCGGAAGCGAGTTTGAATGAGAGATGCTGTTTACATCCGTCTTATTTCTGCTTTAACGTTTATTTCATACATTGTTTATATTAATACATATTATGTAGGCAATAACTCAGTTTAATATTTTACTAATTTACTGAGGTGGCGTCGTTGATTGTTAACTTACAAAAATGATGATAATTTGGTGGATAATTTAAAAATGTTCGTTAAAATTAACGGTCGCCTGAGGGCGCTCTACGACATTATCTTATCTGAGCTCAAAACGCTGCTCGGGAGAATTTCAAGATACTAAAAATAATAAATACATCAAATTAAGAACATGTGTTAATGTGTGTTTATTTTTGTTCTCTGTATTTTAATATGATTATGAACATAAAAGCATTACAAAACAAATTAATAAAATACCATCGATGAAACCACAAAGCTGACGCGGAGGTATGTATAATTACAATATAAAGTAATTTTGAGTGTTATTGCTATTAATATTATTTTCTAAAATAAGGTACATGTAATATAAAAGTACATATGTGACGAAGATGTTTTTGCAACAGCTCCAAGTCTCACACGCAGTGTATACGTCACCGTCCGAATCCGTTCACTTATTTCATTCACTTCTTTCTGATATAGTGCACTCAACTGCCATACACTATTAGTGAACGAGTGAACGGTTTCAGACACAGCTTATAACATCTCACTGTTACTGATTCATCATGCAGCTCAAAGCATTATGGGTAGAATCTCTCGTCAGTCTATTCAGATCCATCAACACAGTTTCACTGATGATTTATAATCAACCCAAAACCCAGGATAGAGCGGCTGAGTGAATATGGTCTGGACTGTGTGGATGAGGCTCATTGTGTCAGAGACGCTGTAGAAGGACAGAGTTCCTGCACTGTGATCCACAAACACTCCTATTCTCCTTATGATGTGCTTCACAGGGAGATCAGTCTGTATGCTATTGTGTGTGAATGAGCAACTGCAGCGAGAACAGAACAAACTCCAGGACTGATCATTAGATCCAAAGAAACACTCATCACCGTCTCCCTTCCTGCTGATGCTCTTATATGACACTGATATACACACACCATTATTTCCACTCCACTGCAGCTCCCAGTAACAGCGTCCACACACACTCTCTCTACACAATACCTGATAATACTCATCAAATCTGTCTGGATGATCAGGATACTGGTGATCTGTGTAAGTGTCAGTAATCACTCTGTTTCTCTCAGACAGACGGAGGTGTTTATTCACTGTGTTCAGATCCAGAGTGAGTTGATGGGAATCTGATGGAGATAAAACACATCAGAGTCAGGAATTATGAATCTGTTTGATCTTTTCATGTAGCTGAACTCTTCATGTTCAGTGTATCATCAGTGTCTCAGATGAACAGATATCTGTGCAAATCATCATTTATTAGGGCTGCCCCTAATAGAGACTTAGTTGATCACAATTTTATTAGTCGCAGAAAAAAAAAATCCACAGAAAGTGAAGTCAGTAGTCCGTGACGGACAGGTGATTAACAGCTGGTCTGTGTGGTAATTACAGCACATCGGTCAGGACTAGGGGTGTGCGATATATATTGTCTGCGATAATATTGTAATTGTCGTTTTAACAATCTGCGATTTGACATTATCGAGTTGTAACAAGGTTCGTAGTAAGGAAGGAAGGAAGTGAACAAGGTTGGCATTTGGAGACTTGTGGATGTTTATTTAATAACTCAAAACTCTAACAAAACAAATGTAGCGCTTCCAGCGGGTTCACACACTGCCAATGGCACAAATTCAGTTCCTCAGGTTTTCTCTCCCTGGCCGAGCGATGCCCACGAGTCTCCATCTCTCTCTGCCTCCACGTTCTCCAGTTGGCCTTTTAACTGGTCTCTCCAGGTCAATTACTGCAATCAGACACAGGTGTTCATCATTTTGCACTTGACCTACTTACTCGGAGATAATAGCGGAGGGTGAGAATAGCCCACCGGATTGCCAAGCACTGGTGCTGTACATCGTCTCTCTCTTACAGAGCTTCCGACTGATGTACAGCACCGGCCGTTCCTCACCCTCTATCTCCTGGGCCAGGACGGCTCTAAGCCCCCTGTCCGACGCGTCTGTCTGCAACAAGAAGGGGAGAGAAAAGTCAGGAGAGGGTAGGAGCGGCCCGCCACACACCGATCTCTAACATCGCCTCTAATTCAGACTGAACCACTTTCTTTTTGTCTTCAGGCAACCGATACAGCCGGCTGCGTACAACCACACCCGGCTCCGTCTCAATATGGTGCTGGATGAGATTCGTTCAACCGGGCGGGGGCGAGAACATGTCCGCAAACTTGGCTTGCAATTTTGCTACATCAGTGAGCTGGGAGGGCGAGAGGTGATCTCCCCCTGGGGCCAGAGCGAGGGATTGGATTTTAGTGTTCACCTCTGGCCCGAGATCTTCCTCTCCACTCACTGCCGTCGCCAGCATCACCGGTTCGACCTCGCTCCAGTTTTAAGGAAGTTAAGATGGTAGATTTAACGTGCCCCACTCCTGTCCAATCCGAATGACCTCATAATTGAGATCTCCCACCCGCCGTGTGACCTCAAAGGGTCCTTGCCACTTGGAGAGTAATTTAGAGCTAGAGGTAGGGAGTAATACAATCACTTTATCTCCCAGTGCAAAATTGCGTAATCTGGTTCCCCGATTATACAGCCGGCTCGGCTTGTCCTGGGCCTGTAACAAATTCTCCATAGAGAGCTGCCCCAATCATAATTGAGATCTCCCACCCGCCGTGTGACCTCAAAGGGTCCTTGCCACTTGGCGAGTAATTTAGAGCTAGAAGTTGGGAGCAATACAAGCACTTTATCTCCCCATGCAAAATCACATAATCTGGTTCCCCGATTATACAGCCGGCTCTGCTTGTCCTGGGCCTGTAACAAATTCTCCATAGAGAGCTGCCCCAAAGTGTGGAATTTTGTTCTCAGGTTCAGCACATGCTGAATTTCGTTTTTGCTATCCGAAGTTCCCTCCTCCCAAGCCTCTCTCAGGACGTCCAAAACCCCACGGGACTGGCGACCGTAAAGGAGCTCAAAGGGGGAAAACCCCATGGAGGCTTGCGGGACCTCGCGCACAGTGAACAAAAGGGGTTCCGGCCATTTATCCCAATTTTTGGCGTCTTCGTGAATGAACTTTCGAATCATGGTTTTCAAAGTGTGATTAAATCGTTCCACCTGTCCGTCTGTTTGTGGGTGATAGACGCTGGTGCGGACTGCCAGCCCACATGCCTTTGAACAAGTTAGGCCCGCAGGATGATCCAGAGGCCTTTGTCGACCTCTTCGAGAGGACCGCGGAGGCATGTGGGTGGCCCCGGACGAACTGGCCGGTGCGCCTCATTCCGCTGCTTTCGGGGGAGGCACAAATGGCTGCACAACAGTTGCCAGTTCAGAACCTCCTGGTCTACGACGACCTCAAATGAGCCATCCTCCAGCGAGTCGGCTTGAATCCCGAACAACAACTTCAGCGTTTCAGATCACTGGAGCTGGGGGAAAACGGCCGGTCCTTCCTGATGGCTCAGCAGCTCCGGGACGCGTGCCGCAAATGGCTGTTGTCTGGGGGAAGCGATGTCGAGCCCCGATGGCGGGGTGGTCCGGCACCGCCGAACTGAGGACCCTCTCCAGGGGGGTGGGGCTGGCCAGCTCGAGCGCCTCGTATGGTCACATTCCTCCGCTCTCCCAATTGGCCCAAAGGCCAATTGCTTGATCCGCTTCCTGCCACTAGGGCAGCGGGGAAGTCTGGGCCGGCCTGTTGGCGTTGCGGGGACCCAGGGCACTTTAT
>NW_015505791.1:15290-20567 GCF_001515645.1 Sinocyclocheilus grahami
CGAGAGAATTGGTATGGACCTCATCGGGCCATTAGAACGGTCAGCGCGGGGGCATCGCTTTGCATTAGTCCTCGTGGATTATGCAATGCGAAACCCTGAGGCAGTGGCGCTCCGCAACATTTCCGCAAAAAGTGTGGCGGAGGCTCTGTTTTGTATAATCTCCCGAGTGGGGATCCCGAAAGAGATTCTCACTGACCAGGGCACGGCGTTTATGTCACGTACAATACGTGAACTGTACAAATTATTGGGCATTAAATCAGTCCACACCAGCGTCTATCACCCACAAACAGACGGACTGGTGGAACGATTTAATCGCACTTTGAAAACCATGATTCAAAAGTTTGTTCACGAAGATGCCAAAAATTGGGAAAAAAGGCAAATGGGCTTCCTCCAGCCCGAACCTCCCGGTCCTGCCAGCTCCAGAACAGCTTGCGGTCCTCTTGCTGCGTCTGGACGAGGGCCCGGAACCGCCGTTCCTGATCCTCCCTCATGTCCAGCAGCGCTTGATGGTGCTCTTGATGGAGTCCTGCAAGCGAGTGGATGACCTCCGCAAACATGATGGCGTGGCCGTTATCACTTCTTTCCCGGGTTTTGGCACCAGTGTAACAAGGTTCGTAGTAAGGAAGGAAGGAAGTGAACAAGGTTGGCGTTTGGAGACTCGTGGATGTTTATTTAATAACTCAAAACTCTAACAAAACAAAAGTAGCGCTCCCAGCGGGTTCACACACTGCCAATGGCACAAATTCAGTTCCTCAGGTTTTCTCTCCCTGGCCAAGCGATGCCCACAAGTCTCCGTCTCTCTTTGCCTCCACGTTCTCCAGTCTGCCTTTTAACCGGTCTCTCCAGGTCAATTACTGCAATCAGTGGATTACCTACTTACTCACCGCTCGTCTCCCGCCCCTCTCTCCTGTTGCAGACTTCGCTGAACCACGCCTTCCTCGCCACACGAGTATATCGCAAAAACCATGCAAAACACTACAGAGTGCATGCACACATCACGTGAAGTGTGTTCTTTCACTGCATGATTCAGTCTATTAAAAACATTTAGAATGATCACAAAATTCAAGATATGGGGGCAGAAAATGTATATATTTATATCATTTCATATAGTTAATATCACACAAAGAGTGCCGTTTTTCTTCTCCAAAAATTAGCATGATTACAAATGTTATATAGATTTTTTTTACAACAGTTCAATAAACAAGAAGTTAATATTAAGAGACTTACAATTTAGACACCATATCTTTTTCACATGTGATCACTTGTGTCCATATATTTTTCACATGTGATCACATGAAGACAACATGTCACCACATGTTGCAACATAAGAGCACATGTGGAAAATGTTTCCATGTGTTAATAGGTTTTAACATGTGGATCACATGTTAGCTACATGTAACAAATACATACGTTCAAGCTCAAACAATAACAGACTCAAGCAAAATATCGCCTAATTATCATCATCGATAAAATCCCAGAAAATATCAAGATATTATTTTTTGTCAATATCACACACCTCTAGTCAGGACATGCAAACATTGTTTCGATCATCGACCTCAAATATGGGTTATCATCAGAAACATGTTAGTAGCAGCATCATTACATGGCCACTCCATCTAATGTTATCCTATAAATGTGCGCTATTTGTGTTTGTGCAGAGTGTGGAAGCTGAACAGTAGTGCTCACTGCAAGACCAGTGCAATCATTTGCATTTAACTTAAAATGCTCTGTCATTTTTGGTCATACAGATAAGAGCAATACATCTTTCGAATCTGTAAAAGCTCTATTTTCATTTGTGTGCACTCACAATAAAAACAAAATGTTGTGCTTTTGTAAAATAATGAAAGCAAACAGGGTGCACTTTCTGCCGTCTAGGACTCTGTGAACTTTAACGCATTAATAATAATAATAATATATATATATATATATATATATATATATATATATATTATTATTATTATTAATGCGTTAAAGTTCACAGAGTCCTAGACGGCAGAAAGTGCACCCTGTTTGCTTTCATTATTTTACAAAAGCACAACATTTTGTTTTTATTGTGAGTGCACACAAATGAAAATAGAGCTTTTACAGATTCGAAAGATGTATTGCTCTTATCTGTATGACCAAAATTAATAATGATAATAATATATATATATATATATATATATATATATATATATATTAACCGAAACTCCGTGCTCCGTGCAATTCAAATGGAAAACAAATATTTTCTGATTATGTAATCCGTATGAAACGTGCACGTCCACTGTGGAGATGAAGAGTCAGTGTTGACTTCAACACTGCAGCCGAAAATACAGAAAACACTAGTTTATCAATGAATTATTATGAGGTTAAGGCAGTCTTCTTGCTGTTTTTTTCCCTGAAACATTCATAATGATTACTTCTGCACTGCTCTGTGGCAAACTTTATGTGTGCGCTTGAGCACTGATAGGCTATAGGCAATTAAGGGCTCATTATTATGAATTATATGGTTAATTAATATAAACGTGTGATTAGTCGACTAATCGCTTCAAATGAACGACTATTAGTTGATCAGAAAAATATTTAGTCGAGGGCAGCCCTGTCATTTATATAATTTATAAAACTCTTCTTTCAGCTTCTACAGGAAGAACATGGACACACTCAGAGTTTTTCTGCTTGTTTTCTTACTGACTTACATTGTAGGAAGTCGTTCCTGGTCCAGAGAACAATCTTTGAGTGTTCGCCGGTTCCCGCCTCCTTCTTCCCGACCTACAAACTATGTTACAGTCCACAATTCACATCGGCCGAGTTTTTAGCCTTTGCTGCAGATTATGATTTTATTCATATAACCAGTAGCCCATACTTTAGCCAAAGCAATGGGGAGGCAGAAAGGGCCGTGAAAACAGTCAAGACATTGCTGCTAAATAATCACGATCCTCACCGTGCACTGTTGGCCTACAGAGTCACACCGCTGCTACATGGGCCCTCACCAGCTGAAATGTTAATGGGCCGGAAATTGAGATCTCCATTGCCACAAGCAAACTCAAGCCACAATGTGCCGAAAAGACGAGCGTTCAGAGAAAAAAATGAATGGTTTAAAATAACACAGACACTGAACTTCAACAGGAGACACAAAGCCACTGCGAGGCCTGAGCTGAAACCAGGACAAGCAGTATGAATCTCCAAATCACAACAACCAGCAACGGTGCTTGGCAAAGCAAATACACCAAGGTCCTACATAGTTAAGGCAGGAACAGAGGAACTTAGGAGAAACAGAGTCCACCTTCTTGCTCAACCAGAGCTTTCAGTGCCGGCACCAGAGACCCCAGTGTCCCAGAGGGAAACTACAATAGTACAACCAGAGCTGTCTGTTAAAGTACCAGAGACCGCAGTGCCTAGGAGAGAAGTAGAAGTGGAACAGGTACCTGAAACCACATGCATGGAGAGAGCAAACATTGAGAAGGGGGGAGAGCTTACAAGAAGACAAGTGAAGCCACCAAAGTGGCTTAGAGATTATGTTCACTGTGTTAAGCATAATAAGAAACCAAAGAAACCGAAGAAAGTCCACCAGTATTCCAGCATGTTTGTTGTTCATTTGTTCTCAGGAAATATGTTTACAGAAATGTTCAAAAGTTAAAGTTGCCCCGAGGAAAGGAGATGTAGTAGATGTCCCAAAACGGGACCTGTAGTTGTGATGCATGCGTAAAGTTCAGTAAGTGTTGTGGATTTATTACTACACCTGTTACACTTAATGTTGTCACATTTTCCTGGTTAAATAAATATTACATAAATAAAAAAATAATTATGTTTTGTATTTTCTTAATATTATTTTTCATTTTAATATTTTTAATACAAATTATACATTTCATAGTGTTTTATGCATTTTTATATTTATTACAAAGTAATAACTAAAGGCAGTAACAATTTACAATAAGGTTTCATTAGTTAACTACTTTTGTTAACATGAACTTAGAACAAACAATAGCCCACTTTTACAGCATTTATTAATCTTAGTTAATATTAATTTCAACTTTTACTAATGCACTATTAAAATCAAAAGTTGTGTTTGTTAACATTAGTTTATGCACTGTGAACTAACATGAACTAACAATAAACAAAAGTATTTGTATTAACTAATGTAAACAAAGATTAATAAATACTGTAATAAATATTCATTGTTTGTTCATGTTAGTTAACACATTAAATGACACCGTATAAACGTTACCAATGTTTTTTATTTGTGAACTGATGTTCAGCTGTTCTTTTTAATAGTCAACTTATTTTTGGGTCATAATCATAAAAGCTCTGTAAACACTGCCACAGACACAAAGATACATCTTTAATTTCATCAAGCTGAATGCTCATAAAAACTGACGCAGACCATTTCAAGTTTTATTTTGACGTGCCAGAAAGTAGTGGTATCTAAGCTGGAGAGTTGTTTACTTACTTTATAATTAGCCAATGACGCCATAATTTTCTTCATTCAGACGGAGAGCTCACATGAAAACAAGAGGCGGGATTTATCACACGAACCAATCACGTCCAATCATAACCGATCATATCCAATTATAGTGCGATGGGGCATTGCCTCTTCTCACGTGACTTTCTCCCATTCATCTCAATGAGCCTCCAGAAAAGTCACGGCACGCTTTAGGGTCTCTGTAGAAAGTCAATGGACTGAAGGGAGGCAAGCCTCTGCTGTAACTTTAGCTGCGGGTGTGGCTGTTTGACAGCGTTACTTTATAAAAACGAGTGACTTTTATACTTTTAATGCCATATTTAGTAATATTTGCGATTTATGTTTATAATATCGATTATTTTGTCATCCAATTTTTTGAGGAGACACTGCCTAACTTGCATCCCCTGATATATATATAAAATTACAATAGAACATTTCTTTAATATATATAACCTACCAGTCAAAAGTTTTTGAACAGTAGGATTTTTAATGTTTTTTTAAAGAAGTCTCTTCTGCTCACCAAGCTTGCATTTATTTGATCCAAAATACAGTAAAAGCAGTAATATTGTGAAATAGTTTTACTATTTAAAATAACTGCTTTCTATTTAAACATATCTGAATTTTTTGCATCATTACTCCAGTCACATGGTCCTTCAGAAATCATTCTAATATTCTGATTTGCTGCTCAAGAAACCTTTTTTAATTATTATTATCAATATTTAAAACAGTTGAGTACATTTTTTCAGGATTCTTTGATGAATAGAAATATCTAAAGATCAGCATTTATCTGAAATAAAAAGCTTTTTACACTATACCATTCAAAAGCTTGGAGTCAGTAT
>NW_015505791.1:20670-30959 GCF_001515645.1 Sinocyclocheilus grahami
GAAAGAGGCGTTGGCAGTAATGTGGGCTTGTGAAAGACTCAGCTCGTACCTGATTGGCCTCCAATTTACTACAGAGACAGATCACAAGCCACTGTTGGCCCTTCTGGGAACAAAGGCACTGGATGACTTACCCCCCAGGATTCAAAGATTCCGTCTGAGACTTCTGCGATACACATACAACATAGTGCATGCTCCAGGCAAGATCTTAGTTACCGCAGATGCATTGTCAAGAGCCTCAATAGTCAGAGAACTCTCAAGTGAGGAAAAGGAGCTGGAAAGATAAACACAAGTTTTTGTAGATGTAATACATAACAGCTTGCCAGCGTCAAAGTCAAAGCTACAACAAATAGCGGAAACACAGCAACAGGACAGGATCTGCAGGCAGTTGATGGAGCGATGTAAGATGGGGTGGCCAAGACAGGAGGAACTAAAAAAAGACATAAAACCTTACTGGATCCATCAAGGTGAGCTGTACATTGCTAATGGCCTCTTGATTAAAGGGCAGAGAATTGTAATTCCAGAGAAAATGCAGACAGAGATCTTAGCTCGGTTGCACGAGGGGCATATGGAAGTATCCAAGTGTAGGGCTCGAGCACAGCAGTCAGTGTGGTGGCTGGGCCTAAGTAGCCAAATCGCTAAAATGGTTGCACAGTGTGAGATATGTTTGAGACATCAACCCCAGCACACAGAACCTATAATACCATCCCCATTACCTGGATTGCCTTGGCAAAAACTGGCAGCAGATCTGTTCTTCCAGATGGGTACAACCTACCTCTTGGTTATCGACTACTTCTCAAGGTATATTGAAATTGAAAAGATCCCCGTCACTACAGCTAAAAGTGTAATAGAAGCCCTGAAGGCCATTTTCTCTAGGCATGGAGTGCCGGAAACACTAATAAGTGATAATGGCCCGTGTGACGAGAGGGGCGGGGCCGAGAGCCGTGGGAACGGAGCGAGGCCGGTGGAGTAATTGCGAATGCGCGACACCTGCGCCACTCACCGGTCTCGAGTCTCACGGAGGAGCTCCGGAAGGATACAAAGGAGGAGTGACGACAGGGAAAGAGGAGAGAGGACCAGGCCTGGATTTTATTTTGTGTTTTGGTTTCGTTTGTGCGCGGCAGTCGTCCGCGAGGGGCTGTCGCGCTATTTTGTGTTTATTTTATTATTAAAGTTTCTTTGAGTGTTCGCCGGTTCCCGCCTCCTTCTTCCCGACCTACAAACTATGTTACAGTCCACAATTCACATCGGCCGAGTTTTTAGCCTTTGCTGCAGATTATGATTTTATTCATATAACCAGTAGCCCATACTTTAGCCAAAGCAATGGGGAGGCAGAAAGGGCCGTGAAAACAGTCAAGACATTGCTGCTAAATAATCACGATCCTCACCGTGCACTGTTGGCCTACAGAGTCACACCGCTGCTACATGGGCCCTCACCAGCTGAAATGTTAATGGGCCGGAAATTGAGATCTCCATTGCCACAAGCAAACTCAAGCCACGATGTGCCGAAAAGACGAGCGTTCAGAGAAAAAAATGAATGGTTTAAAATAACACAGACACTGAACTTCAACAGGAGACACAAAGCCACTGCGAGGCCTGAGCTGAAACCAGGACAAGCAGTATGAATCTCCAAATCACAACAACCAGCAACGGTGCTTGGCAAATACACCAAGGTCCTACATAGTTAAGGGAGGAACAGAGGAACTTAGGAGAAACAGAGTCCACCTTCTTGCTCAACCAGAGCTTTCAGTGCCGGCACCAGAGACCCCAGTGTCCCAGAGGGAAACTACAATAGTACAACCAGAGCTGTCTGTTAAAGTACCAGAGACCGCAGTGCCTAGGAGAGAAGTAGAAGTGGAACAGGTACCTGAAACCACATGCATGGAGAGAGCAAACATTGAGAAGGGGGGAGAGCTTACAAGAAGACAAGTGAAGCCACCAAAGTGGCTTAGAGATTATGTTCACTGTGTTAAGCATAATAAGAAACCAAAGAAACCGAAGAAAGTCCACCAGTATTCCAGCATGTTTGTTGTTCATTTGTTCTCAGGAAATATGTTTACAGAAATGTTCAAAAGTTAAAGTTGCCCCGAGGAAAGGAGATGTAGTAGATGTCCCAAAACGGGACCTGTAGTTGTGATGCATGCGTAAAGTTCAGTAAGTGTTGTGGATTTATTACTACACCTGTTACACTTAATGTTGTCACATTTTCCTGGTTAAATAAATATTACATAAATAAAAAAATAATTATGTTTTGTATTTTCTTAATATTATTTTTCATTTTAATATTTTTAATACAAATTATACATTTCATAGTGTTTTATGCATTTTTATATTTATTACAAAGTAATAACTAAAGGCAGTAACAATTTACAATAAGGTTTCATTAGTTAACTACTTTTGTTAACATGAACTTAGAACAAACAATAGCCCACTTTTACAGCATTTATTAATCTTAGTTAATATTAATTTCAACTTTTACTAATGCACTATTAAAATCAAAAGTTGTGTTTGTTAACATTAGTTTATGCACTGTGAACTAACATGAACTAACAATAAACAAAAGTATTTGTATTAACTAATGTAAACAAAGATTAATAAATACTGTAATAAATATTCATTGTTTGTTCATGTTAGTTAACACATTAAATGACACCGTATAAACGTTACCAATGTTTTTTATTTGTGAACTGATGTTCAGCTGTTCTTTTTAATAGTCAACTTATTTTTGGGTCATAATCATAAAAGCTCTGTAAACACTGCCACAGACACAAAGATACATCTTTAATTTCATCAAGCTGAATGCTCATAAAAACTGACGCAGACCATTTCAAGTTTTATTTTGACGTGCCAGAAAGTAGTGGTATCTAAGCTGGAGAGTTGTTTACTTACTTTATAATTAGCCAATGACGCCATAATTTTCTTCATTCAGACGGAGAGCTCACATGAAAACAAGAGGCGGGATTTATCACACGAACCAATCACGTCCAATCATAACCGATCATATCCAATTATAGTGCGATGGGGCATTGCCTCTTCTCACGTGACTTTCTCCCATTCATCTCAATGAGCCTCCAGAAAAGTCACGGCACGCTTTAGGGTCTCTGTAGAAAGTCAATGGACTGAAGGGAGGCAAGCCTCTGCTGTAACTTTAGCTGCAGGTGTCACTGTTTGACAGCGTTACTTTATAAAAACGAGTGACTTTTATACTTTTAATGCCATATTTAGTAATATTTGCGATTTATGTTTATAATATCGATTATTTTGTCATCCAATTTTTTGAGGAGACACTGCCTAACTTGCATCCCCTGATATATATATAAAATTACAATAGAACATTTCTTTAATATATATAACCTACCAGTCAAAAGTTTTTGAACAGTAGGATTTTTAATGTTTTTTTAAAGAAGTCTCTTCTGCTCACCAAGCTTGCATTTATTTGATCCAAAATACAGTAAAAGCAGTAATATTGTGAAATAGTTTTACTATTTAAAATAACTGCTTTCTATTTAAACATATCTGAATTTTTTGCATCATTACTCCAGTCACATGGTCCTTCAGAAATCATTCTAATATTCTGATTTGCTGCTCAAGAAACCTTTTTTAATTATTATTATCAATATTTAAAACAGTTGAGTACATTTTTTCAGGATTCTTTGATGAATAGAAATATCTAAAGATCAGCATTTATCTGAAATAAAAAGCTTTTTACACTATACCATTCAAAAGCTTGGAGTCAGTATGTTTTTTTTTTTTTGGAATAGAAGTTTTATTTAGCAAGGATGCTTTAAATTGATCAAAAGTGATGATAAAGAGATTTATAATGTTACAAAATATTTATATTTCAGATAAATGCTGTTCTTCTGAACTTTCTATTCATCAAAGAAACCTGAAAAAAATCTACTCTGCTGTTTTCAACATCATAATAAATGTTTCTCGAGCAGCAGATCAGCATATTATACTGATTTCTGAAGATCATGTGACACTGAAGACTGGAGGAATGATGCTGAAAATACAGCTGCACATCACAGAAATACATTACAGTTTAACAGAGATTCACATAGAAAATAGTTTTTTTAAACAGTAAAATATTTCAGCATTTTACTGTTTTGCTGTACTTTGGATCAAATAAATGCAGACTTGGTGAAGTCACTTTTGACTGGAAGTGTATGGGCAACTTTAATTTTTCTCTTATTTCTAGCTTTTAATTGGCTTAGAAATCAGATAACTGCTGGACAATAACCAATAATAATGATTTGTTAAAATACTACAAACACTTTTTTTTATCACACAATACGGCAGAATAGTTTCTATACTGTAATAAATGCTATGTCGATTAACACTGTATCATATACTTTATTTATTACCTGGAGATGACTTGAAAAAAAACAATAAACAATATATTGTCGCATTCGTATGTTTAATGTCTTCATGTTTCCAAACGTTTCTGTTTTTCTGTGAAAACAACTGTTTTCATACAGCGATAACAAGACGCTTTTGTCCATATTATGGATTTCCTGGTACGACTTTGAGTATGAAACATACACTGCATGAGTGTTTAGCGCTTCGTGATGTTCATCTCGCCTTATTCTGGATCCGAATAAAACATCAGGTCAAGCACAGACTATCCTGTCTTTGAATTTAAATCTATATTTATTCACACCGGCTCTTGAAAACCTCTACGCGAACATACTTGCCCAAAAAAGTGCGGGGGACGAATTTACTTGATATTAAAAGTTGGGGGGACACATGCCCCACGTGATCTACGCCCATGTAAGTGTCTAAAATGCATGCACACAGTTCAGCTGAATGGTAAAGCGCATTTAAACTAAATGTACAAAGCACACTTTGTACAAAGCTGAAATAACCTCAACAATGATTTTTCTGTCAATCAGATGCACATAAAAGTGTTGTTTGTTACAATAGCAACGGTGGACTCCAGGCATATTTTCAGTGGAACGAAAAAAGAGCATTTTATTTAACATATTAACCCATAGCTAGGCTTTGGAATCAAAAATCGATTCCAATTCTGCAATCGGATACTTGTTATAAAAATTACAATTTCGATTCCTTTGTGCGCATTTTAATACGACTTTAAACCACTCAAGCACAAGAAGACTCATGCACAGAAACGGCTATTTTAAACTATTCAAGTCAATAAGACTCGTGCGCTGTTTTCTCTGCTGCACACACATCCAAGACGTGCGCGCAAAAAGCCGCCTCTCATACTGTATAGTGTGTGATACTGAACCGAGTCCTCTTCCATGTCTTTTTGCATTTGAAAGGACAAATGCAGACACAAATATGTTAAAATATCCTCGTAAACAGTCGGTTATGTAAGTGAACGTAAACAGTTGTGAAAGAAAACACATGTGCAACAAAATATTGGATCTATGTAATATATTGGGTCCATGAGTCTCACTTATGAAACAGACATTACATGAGAGTGTTTAATACTCCATGATGCTCACATCGCCTCATTTTGGGTAAAAATACAAAAATAATAGTAACTTGAGTAGTTTTTCAGCAAACTACTTATTTACTCTTGACTCAAGTATATTATTTTTCAGTACTTTTACTTGTACTCAAGTAAATTATTCCTTAAGTAGCAATACTTTTACTTAATTAAAATTTTTTAGTACTCTTTCCACCACTGCCCCTCAAGACACGCTCAGGTTTGGTTTGGTTTCAATACGCTGAAGCATTGCTAATATACAGCCTTACTTCATGTTTGGGGTCTTCATGGTCAAATTCATCAATGTGTTACAGGCCAGTAAAAATCAGTTTCATCATGTTTGAGGATCAAAAATATGATAAAAATTTGAAATGTTAGTGAAGTTTTGAGCTCTTGGTGGCGCTAGTGGTGTTTGACAGCTAAATATATCTTCCAGAAGAAAGAGCTCAGAGAAATGATTCCTAAGAGATTTCCAGAGCTGAACGCCATTTGTAAGCGGTGTCTCTTTCAGAAGAAGATGATCAGATGAGAGTCTGACTGATGATTATATAATAAGACACTCATGAAATGTTTCTCTGTGAGTCTCTGTCACAGCAGGATCTGTTCAAGTCCACTATGATCCTGTTCTTCTAGATCTCTGTTACCTGCAGGAACTGGATGTGATCCTGTGTGTGCTCCAGCTGCTCCAGCTCAGCGTCTCTCCTCCTCAGATCATTGATCTCCTGCTCCAGTCGAGAACTCATCCTGAGAAACTCTGGCTTCTGCCATTTTACTGCATGAATACAGAGACACAAACACACAACAACTCAACTACACTTCAGTTTCTCTTCTCTTCCTGAACACACGTGTTTCCTGGTTCTGTGTTTGAGTCACATGAGTAAAAAAAAAGCTGCTTCCTCATTCCTGCTCCTGTAGAGTCTCTCTCTCTTTCTCACACACGGTGTAATGCAGTGCATGACAGGTCTTTAAAGTTTACAGTCTCTGCACTGGCTACCTGTTAAGTTCCGTATCAGTTACAAAATATTATTACTTACCTATAAGGCCCTTAATGGGTTAGCTCCTGCTTACCTAACTAGTCTTCTACCACGCTACAATCCATCACGCTCCCTAAAGGCCATTTCACACTGAGCGCAGTTATATCTGATCAGATGCACATTATTATTCTTTAGCTTGGGTTGAACAAATAATTTTTGCTTGGTTGGAACAGTAGCTACGCTATTACCTTCTCTGTTTCTGATTGACATCCTGTGGTTACATCTCAGGTTACGCATGTAACCATGGTTCCCTGAGTAGGGAACGAGACACTGCGTCCTCTAGGGGTCGTTATGGGGAACGCCTCGTCGTGACCCGTGTCTGAAGCATACACTGAAAAAAACACCAACAACACGTTGGCCGGCGACAGCCATGACGTCACTACCGGTGCGACTAGAGTATAAATAGGTGCCGGGAGAACAGATCATCCACTTCTTCATCTGAAGCTTGCGTCCAAAGCATGGCAAGAAACCTAGAGGACGCAGTGTCTCGTTCCCTACTCAGGGAACCATGGTTACATAAGTAACCGGAGACGTTCCCTTTCATGGGAACTTGGAACTGTGTCCTCTAGGGGTCGCTATGGGGAACGGTATACGCACGCCACCATGCTGAGGGGAGTGCAAGCCAGAACCATGGCGAGCACCAAGTACCAACTCTACCATATTGCTATGGGAGTGGCCCCTGGGACGTTAGACGGCTGTCAGTGACGTTATTCCCTACGGCCAAAGGCCTAGGCTACATACCCCAAAAACTTACCTGTTGGCGCCAGAACTCCTGGGCCCGGGGTAGAGCTCAAGGCTTGGAATCAAGAATAGATTCCTTTAAGGGAATACGACCAAGAGCCTAGAATCATACTAGTCTTGGCCTGTCACACAGGGGCTACTGCACGTTTCTCTTTGTATGTGCTGAAGGAACTGTCTCAACAGACTCTTAGTAGCAACACCCTGTTAAATAGGTATCCAGAGGATACATAGGTGGAGTGGTGCCCAAGGTGGAACCGGGGTTTTAAACCACTCAGAAAGAGCATGAGGCTGCCGCGCGTAGCTCTTACCGTAACAGGATTTTAGAAAAGAACGCAGAGTACTAGCGTGCAAACTTACCACAGTGTGGATTTTAGAAAGTGTACAAAAGACTTCATGTGCACACTTACCATAACATGGATTTTAAAAACCCGTTCTAAGGGGCCCTCATGGTACTCTAAAACAGTGCTTCTCAAACTTTTAATACTAAGTACCACTTTAGAAAATATTTGGCTCTCCAAGTACCACCATAATGACCAACATTAAATTTCAGCAGCGTAGTAGGCCTAACTATTCAGCTACAGCTCTGCACAGTTCAAAACGAGGCAGTTTTATTCCTAATAAGAATATTTATTGTTGTCAGCCACTTTAACATTGTAAATACACAGTTTGAACATTAACACTGCACTGTGCTTACATACAGGTAAATAAAAAAAAACTTAAATAATGATTAAATTAAAATGTGTTGTACCAAAAGTTAAATGACTGCACTGTACTTAAATGTAAAAAAAAAAAAAACTTTACTCAAAGATTAAATTCAAATGTATTAACATTCATTTATATTTAATTTAGTGCTTCCTCTGTGTACCACTAGTGCTACTCGTACCACACTCTGAGAACCACTGCTTTAAACAATCTTAATTCATTTAAATTGTACCGACATTTGCGATTATATGATATTCAGAAAAAACGAACAGAGTATGTTATCTTTAAGACTATTATACGATTAAAAATGTAACACACCTAATGCATGGCATTCACATCAGAAAAATGTGAAAAATCTCTAAAAGACAGACATTAACGCATAACTTACAAGCAACACAACATTAGATGAACATCTAACTTTACAATCTGTGATAAAGCAATAGAAACACACACACACAGGTTTGTTTTTGTGAAAAGTGGGGACTCTCCATAGGCGTAATGGTGTTTATACTGTAGAGACCGTATATTCTATTGCCCTACACCAACCCTACCCCTAAACCTACCCCTCACAGGAGACTTTCTGCTATTTCAGATTTTCAAAAAAACTCATTCTGAATTATTTATAAGCCTTTTGAATTACGGGGACACTGAAAATGTCCTCATAAATCACCTTCTCGTTGTAATACCTGTTATACCCATGTTATTATACAAATTTGTGTCCTCATAAACCACATAAACACACACATTTATCCTTTACCCATTTATAAACTCTGGTAACGTTATACTTTTGAAAGGTAATAAAGATAGCGATTTTCTTACCTGATTTTGCCCGTATGTTTGCAGGACCTCGCAAATATAAAATAATTCGGGACCGACCAAGCAGTTTCAATGAGCAGCCCCAGATAGCAGACCAACACTGACTCAACGTTAATGCATCAATCAAATTTTTCGTCAGCTTTGCACCCTGAAATAATGTTGTTTCTATGATGAAAAATAGATCAAGATGGTCATAAAATCAACATTTCTTCAACTTAAATTAAATCACTTATTTAACATTGAATCAACATAGAAACATTATCAAATCAATCCTGCTTTTTACTCAGAGAACACGCAGGACTGCAATTAATATGGTTTTGAATCAAAGAGTCAACAACATCCTTCAGGTTTACATGCAAATATATTTATTTTTGCCCCACACTATTTGAACAGGAAAATAACATTACATTCAGGTAAAACAAAAAAAAACACTTTGTGGTGACTTCAAAACATATGCCCGGATTCACAGACAGGGACAAAGCATTGAGACAAAGCAATGGCAATGGCATTTTAAGATCTGTCAGAGCAAGTTATTTTCAATTAAGACAGCGCAAACATGCATTTTAGTCTGGGACTAGCCTTGTGAAACTGGGGGACAGAGCTTAAAATACAATGTACGTACAGAATATGATAAAATGAATGACAAAGTGACTTTTACATGGAACAGTTCATTCTGAATTTATAAAGCAAATGCCAGGAGAAGAGCAACCTGCATCTGCAAAATGGAAGTAAATACAAATGAAAACTCACCATCAAAGGCAGAAACACTAAAGTACCACAGACTGAAACATTACCAGTTTGCTGTTCAGGACTTGAAGCTTTTCATGGATCGAAGTTACTTTTCTGATTTAAAAAAAGACGTCCTTGCTCCTCATTAAACGGATAGTCTGATGCACTCAGGGCTTTCCAACACAAGGCAATGCCCACAAGCCGTTCAGCACCACAACGGAGCAGCAAAGATCATCTCTGAGGCCTCCTTTTTCTCAGCTTTTACTTCTTGTTGTAAGGCATCTGGAGTATAAAAACAAACAGGATGTTAAAACTGCACAATGCTGTAAAACATTTGATTGGTAGTAGTGTATAACTGAAAGAAGGTGGGTCCTAAATATTTGGAAATGTGACTTAGTGTACAACAAAATTAAGTGCAAATTGAAATGATAAAATATTTGCATTCAAGTTAAATCAGGGTGGATTCAAATTTAAGACTATTTAATTAATTTTAATATAGAAATACTTACATATTACTTTGAAACCCTTGAAGGGGTCATATGATGCGATTTCTTGTTTTCCTTTTCTGTAGTGTGTTATGTAGCTGTTTGTGCATGTATCAGATCTGCAGAGCTAGAAAGCTCAAAGTCTCCCACAAAAGGATTTATTCTATCTAAAAAAGAAGGCTGATCCAGACCGGCTAAAAAAGAAAAAGAAAAAATAGATGTATGTTTTATTACTAGCTTAAGTATTTGCTATTGACTGTTCAAATGCAGAGTTTTGCGCACCGCAGAGTAACGCATCGTGTGTGTGTGTGTGTGTGAGAGAGTGAGAGTGAG
>NW_015505791.1:30993-69329 GCF_001515645.1 Sinocyclocheilus grahami
GTGAGTGTGAGTGTGTGAGTGAGAGAGAGAGAGTGTGAGTGTGAGTGTGTGAGAGAGTGTGTGTGTGTGTGTGTGTGTGTGAGAGAGTGAGAGTGCATGTGAGTGTGAGAGAGAGTGTAAGTGAGTGTGTGAGAGAGAGTGTGTGTGTGTGTGTGTGAGAGAGAGAGAGAGTGTGTGTGTGTGTGTGAGAGTGAGAGTGAGAGTGTGAGTGTGCGAGTGAGTGAGAGTGTGTGTGAGTGAGTGAGTGAGTGTGAGAGTGTGTGAGAGAGAGAGAGAGAGAGGGTCACATCACAGTGGAGTTTATGTCTTTATATTTACTATGAAAGATGAAGCTTGTGATTATGGTAAGGGGCATTGCATTTCCGACGAGTGCTTGCGGTGTTCGGCCAATCACAATGCACTGGGTCAGCTGGCCAATCAGAGCAGACTGCGCTTGTCGGAAGGAGGGACTTTGTAGAAAACAAAGCGGTTGAGAGAGGCGGGGCATAGAGGACCTACAATAATGTACAGTATTTGAAAAATAATGTGTTTTTTGAACATTAAAGCATGTCAACATATTCTGTTACACCAAATAATGATCTTTAAAAAAAGCATCATATGACCCCTTTAACAAACTAGTGCTTTCTCAGTCAGGGTCGGCTGCAAAGATGAAGTTGCCGAATGCCGGAACTGACTCGCATCTCCACAAAGGACGTGCCTTTATAATCAGAGAAAATGTGTTTCTTATTTTAATTGGTTTTCAAGCTTTCTGCAGATTTATTAATTATGTCTGTGAGCTGGTATATTGTTGTGATTCATGGAGACTGCATGAGACGACAGAAAGCACATACAAAAATGACGGGAGTAGGCTATTTTAAGTTATTTCCACAGAAACAATAAATAAACAATGATTGCGCGGGCGCCCCCATGTCATACAGTAAGCGTGATAATACTCCCACACTCCTCATTAACATTTGAAATGAGCTTATATAGCGATTTTATTATTCATATAAAAAAAAATAATAATAATAACAACCTGTTTTGGTCATATTTACTATTAATTGGCCATTGTTCTAGCACCCCCTCAGCACCTGCAATTCTCTGGCGCCGCCCCTGTGTGTGCTCATTACCTGCGGAGGTGTAGGTGTGGAGACACTGCGACCTGCTGACATGATCTCTTCTGTGATGTCACGTCCTCCCTGATTAGGGTCAAAGATCCTGATCTAGAGAGAGACATTTAGCAGACGTAACAGAAGAAATGAGAACATGGCTGAGAGAGAGAGAGAGAGAGACTTTAACATGCAGCACATGGAAAAGACTAAAGCACAAATAAGTCACGATATAAACAAGAGAAAAAGAACAACAGTGACTGATTTAACCCAAGAAGCATTTCTCAGTGTGGTCTCTGACAAACACACACACACACACACGTGCGCGCACAAATGAGGCAGCACATTCGGACGGAGAGGTTGAGTTTTGCTAGGCCCGGCTCATTCTTGGGCTGGAGTTTAAACTCAGCCTAACTTGGACACACTAAAGTGAGCAGCACATTCACACACGGTCTGGGCCGATGTGGGCCTCAAACTCTCTCAGAGAGACAGAGAGAGAGAGAGAGCCACGTGGAGCAACAGAACGATCTAAAGTGACCCTGAAGACATTTAGAATGTTTCAAAAGATTTCTATTTCAAATGAATGCTGTTCTTTTGAACTTTCTATTCATCTGTGAATCCTGAAAAATAAAATGCAAACATTAACTGTTTTCAACACGGATAATAATCAGAAATGTTTCTCGAGCAGCAGATCAGCATATTATACTGATTTCTGAAGATCATGTGACACTGAAGACTGGAGGAATGATGCTGAAAATACAGCTGCGCATCACAGAAATATATTACAGGTTAACAGAGATTCACATAGAAAACAGCTATTTTAAACCGTAATAATATTTCACAATTGTTCCTGTATTTTTAATCAAATAAATGCAATCTTGGTGAGCAGAAGACTAATTTTTCTACTAATTCTACTTAAAAAAAAAAATAAAAAAAATAAACCAGATTATCAGTCACTGCTCAGAATTAAACGCAATCAACATTAAATCTGATTCTGAATCACTCAGCTTTATGACAGACAATCGTTGTTTGAGGATACCATAAAAATAAAATAGAAATAAAAACAAAATTCTCTTTTCAAACAGCATTTATTAACTCCAAATACAGCTCAAGCTAAAATTAACGTTTGGATGAATAATTCTAATTTTTGTTTATTTTAAGTTTTTCCATCTAATATTCCCATTTTATTTCAGCTTTATTTAAATTAACAAAATGTTTTTAATAGTTTTAATATTAGGTAATAATCCTGGTTGCAGTCAGTGTTGGGTCAGTTACTCAAAAAAAAGTTAATTCATTAGTTACTAATTACATCTTCAACAGTGTAATTAGATTACTGTACGAATTACTCTCTCTAAAAAGTACTGAATTACTCATTACTAATTCTTTTCAACAGTATATCCCACACCAGCCTTGACCAGTTGAACAAAAAAAAAGACATGAAACTGCTCATTTCATTTTTTTTTCAAAGAAATAATATAAAATTGCATACATTATTCTTAAACTGACCAAAGTATTAAAGAGAGAAGGTTACATTTAAAACAAACGTTTTAACATTAGAGGTTACATTTTGATCTACTGTTGTTTTTAATATACAAATGTCTTAACTCTAGGAGTAACTGTAATTAAATTACATAAAAATTTAGTAGTAAGCCTTGCTTCAAAGGAAAATCGTACTTTCTAGGGAAAAGTAAATAAATGAATGAATGACTTAGTAATGCATCACATTCGCACCCAACCCTGCAGTTCTCTCTCTTTTCTCCTCCTCTCTTTGTTCTCCCTCCTCTCTCTCAGTTTCTATTCCTCTGAAATGAAAGCTCACTGACGGCCGAGAGTGAGACTCGAGGACTCAATGTCCACCGGTCCAGCTGTGAGCTTCCAGAAAGCCTGATAAGAGCACACTAACACATCACATACTAATCCGCTGATGCTCAGAAAAACCGTTCAACTATTCATAATTGATGATTATAAGTAAAGAAACAATGTGGCTTAAATTTACTGCAAAATAACCAGATGAGTACAAATACGCAGAGTGACAGAGGTATATATATCATTGATAAGCAAGTTGTAAGTTCATGTTAAACATCTATTTGGTGAAAATTAACAGGAATTTTACTTTTAGAGCCCGAGTTTTGCATTCAATGCTGTCACCATGGAGATGAACCCATCATGGCAACAGAAATTCTAATTCTGAGGTTCCTCCTTTGATGCGTCTGAACAGATTGTATCATTGCGTTTTAAAACATTCTCTAAAAACCCAACGCTTTGATTTAGTGGATCTTTAAAATCAGCTCAACATGACGATCAGGTCTGAGAGCGACAAACTAGTGATGCACTGAAATTCATATTTTACTGAAACTGAAATTAAAGTTTTAATTTAGTTGAACGAAAAAAAAAAAAAACGATCTATTAATGAATAAATGTATTATTTATTTCAAAACTTGGGTTAGATTTTAATTACACACAATCCGTTTTTATATCAACCATAATAGTTTCTACTCTAAATCATGGTTAAAATATAAACATTTAAACAGTGGCTGTAATACATTTGTTTTCATTAAAGGATTTATTCAAACATACACTGCATAATGATGACAACAGGTTAAGTAAAAATAGAATATTTTTGGTTGCCGATATTTTGGTGCAAACCAAAGCAAAAGCTATTAAAATGCATCCAAAACACAAGAAACCACCATCCAAAGACAGCCTCAGAAAACAAATTATGTCGAAAATGTTAAGTAAAAATATTCAGGTGAAGAATAAAAAAAAGAAAGCACAAAAGACAAATTAAACAAAAGAAATAAATTCAATAAAATGTATTAAATATTAGAAAAAGAAAAAATTTATAAGAATTAATTCATATTTAATTACATTTAAATAAGAAATAAAAAAGGAAGAAAAACAAAGATAAAGTAAAAAGAAATAAAGAAAGATTAAGCAGATTACATAATTAAAAACAAAATTAGAAAAAAAAAAACATGAAAAAAAATCTTGAATCCGTGAATCCGGTTCATGGACTTAAGTCCGATTGCCACGAGAGGTCGCCCTTCCATCATATTGACTTTCACACGGAACAGACTGTTACACTATACCCTGGACTGCATTTCCCATCATCCATTGCACACAGCTGTAGCCAATCACACACACACTATATTACACCCACCAGATCCTTCTCAAACTGCCGAGTATTGTTTAGCGTTTATCACAGTTTAGTTGATCGCTACTTTACGGAGCACCATGTTTATAACACCATGTCTGCATTTGTGATCGGAGAAACGACAAACAACAAGCACTACTCTACACTACTCAAAACTCACTTTTGAATAGTAAGTAGCAAATTCTTTAACTAAGCAAACGTACTTACGGTCTGTGAGTCAGAAGCACTAGACTGTCCTCGCAAAGTTAGAATTGCCCCACTTTATAGAAACAGCCTTTGAGCCACAGCCGGCATTGTAGTCTACTCTCCCAGGATCAGGACACAGTCCTCCATAAAATGCGCTGCACACATCTGAATATTTGGGTTGAAGTGTTCTGGAACAGTGTTGTAAATACAACTTAACCACTGATTTCTAGCCGTGTCCTCTTTTGGAAGACCAAACAAAGTAGTTTCGCTTTCACAACGAAACACACAGCATCTTCACGACATGACGGCGACGGCAGCAAAAATACTACAGCGAGAATCAAAGTTATGCCTTCTTGCTTTGCTGAACATTTGGGCGGCGTTATGCAAATCTTCCCACATAGTGATGTAGACATGTGGGGGCGTGTTAGAACGAGCCGTTTTAGGAGGGTATGGACGAGTCTTAACTTTGATAAAGAATATCTCTTTGGTTTTGAGACTTTAGTCTTTGCAACTTCAGGGATCTTATCTATGCACAATCAGCTTGTAACACTCCAAAGAGAAAGGAAAACTTGAAATCGCATCATATGACCCCTTTAAAGAGGCATGAAATTAACAAATTCATCTGGATAGATACAGACATACGGTTCACTAGAGCAAATTATTGTTATTTCAGAAATAAATTGCTGATAAAAATGTCAAATTAATAACATTGAGTGCTTAATTTCTGATACAGTGAGAGATGCAAACCCAATGTACATGAGATAAAGAAATATTAGGAGAAAAACACATTCAAACAATGGCCACAGAAAGCACCGAAGCTCCAGATGCAGAAGATGGATGGATGCTTTACCTGCTTGCGTTCCCATCTGCTCCGAGCTTGCTGCATTTGAGGGGGCGGTACCTGCTGCTGCTGGGGGGCGGGGTTCATGATGGTGGGCGCCGGGGCAAAAGAGGGCGTGAACTGGGGCTGGGCATGGTAATACACCCCAGCTGGAAACAAAAATGCCACAAACGTCTCAGACTTTCTCAAAATGACAATCTGTGCAATCACCCAATTCAGATTCACAAATCTCTAGGATTCAGCTGAGGTGAAATCTCACAAAACGCTGAACTGTCAGTGATTCTTATCCTGGTAAACGCGTACACCTATATACACACACACACACAGCACCCTCCTTTAGCAAACACACAATCTGTCACACCCAAATTTATATGTAAACTGCACACCATCCGAAAACAGCCACGCTCTCATCTGCATACGCACTGGTGGTCTGTACAACAGAGTCGTTTTAATGTCAACACAATAAGAACAAAACGTTGTGCTTTTGTAAAATAATGAAAGCAAACAGGGAGCATTTTCTGCCGTCTAGGTCTCTGTGAACTTCAACGCAAAAAAAAAAATGTATGTATAGTGCCTATAAAAAGTATTCATACCCCTTCATTTTTTTCACATTTTGTTATGTTGCTACCTTATGTTAAACTGCTTTAAATTACTTTTTTTCCCCACATCAATCTACACTCCATACACCATATTGGCAAAGCAAAAAAATGGTTTTTAACATCTTTGCAAATTAAAAACTTAAATGATTCCATTGCATAAGTAATCATACCCTTATCTGGGACAGCTGAAATTTAGCTCAGGAGCATTCATTTTGCTTGTAGATGTTACAACACTTCGAGTGAAGTTAACCTGTGGCAAATTCAATTGAATGGGTATGATTTGGAAAGGCACACACATCTTATTAAAACGTTTAACAGCTGAAGATGCATATCAGAGCAAAACCCAAGCCCTGAGGTCAAAAGAACTGCATGTAGAGCTCAGAAACATGTCTGTCAAGCCACACATCTGGGGAAGAGTTCAGAAAAAAAAATTCTGCTTCGTTGAAGGGTCACAGAAGCATGTAGTCTCTGTTACCCTTAATGGAAGAAGTTTGTGGAGATGTTTGTGGAAACCTACAGAAGGACAAACATCACTGCAACACTCCACCTTTCTGGGCTTTATGGCAGTGTGGCCAAACTCAATCCTCTCCTCAGTGAAGACACATGAAAACACACTTGGAATTTACAAAAAAGCACCTAAAGGATCTTGAGACTCTGAGAAACAAGATTATCTGGTCAGATGAACCTCAATTCTAAGCATCATGTTTGAAGGAAAGCAGCTCCGCTCATCACCTGCAGAGTAGCATCCCTAAAGTAAAGTGTGCTGGTAGCAGCCTCATGCTGTGGGGCTGTTTTTCAGGGACTGAGGGACTCGTCAGAGTAGAAGATAAGCTCAGTGCAGCAAAATATTGAGATAGCCTTAATGAAAACCTAGTTCAGAGGATTCTGACCCTCCGACTGGACAGAAGGTTCACCTTCTAACAGGACAGTGACCCTAAGCACACTTATAGACAACTCTGTGAATGTCCTTGAGTGGCCCAGCCACAGCCTTAGCTTGAACCTAATCAATTATTTCTGGAGAAACCTGAAAATGTGCGTCTGCCCCCATCCAACCTGACAGAGCCTGAGAGGTGAAGAGGGGAGGAGAAGAATAACAGATAATTGCCAAATGCTGATGAACAAAGCTTATTGTATCATACCCAAAAAGACTATAAAATACTTATTTTTAATAGATTTATGAAGTTGTTTGTGTTTTGAAGTTTGTTTTTGCTTTGTCATTATGCTGTATGGAGTGTAGATTGATGTGGAAAAAAAATAAAAAAAACAGTAATTCTTGGCAAAGCAAAAAAATGGTTTTTAACATCTTTGCAAATTAAAAACTTAAATGATTCCATTGCATAAGTAATCATACCCTTATCTGGGACAGCTGAAATTTAGCTCAGGAGCATTCATTTTGCTTGTAGATGTTACAACACTTCGAGTGAAGTTAACCTGTGGCAAATTCAATTGAATGGGTATGATTTGGAAAGGCACACACATCTTATTAAAACGTTTAACAGCTGAAGATGCATATCAGAGCAAAAACCAAGCCCTGAGGTCAAAAGAACTGCATGTAGATCTCAGAAACATGTCTGTCAAGCCACACATCTGGGGAAGAGTTCATAAAAAAATGTTGCTTCTTTGAAGGATCACAGAAGCATTTGAAGGGTCACAGAAGCATGTAGTCTCTGTTACCCTTAATGGAAGAAGTTTGTGGAGATGTTTGTGGAAACCTACAGAAGGACAAACATCACTGCAACACTCCACCTTTCTGGGCTTTATGGCAGTGTGGCCAAACTCAATCCTCTCCTCAGTGAAGACACATGAAAACACACTTGGAATTTACAAAAAAGCACCTAAAGGATCTTGAGACTCTGAGAAACAAGATTATCTGGTCAGATGAACCTCAATTCTAAGCATCATGTTTGAAGGAAAGCAGCTCCGCTCATCACCTGCAGAGTAGCATCCCTAAAGTAAAGTGTGCTGGTAGCAGCCTCATGCTGTGGGGCTGTTTTTCAGGGACTGAGGGACTCGTCAGAGTAGAAGATAAGCTCAGTGCAGCAAAATATTGAGATAGCCTTAATGAAAACCTAGTTCAGAGGATTCAGAACCTCAGACTGGACAGAAGGTTCACCTTCTAACAGGACAGTGACCCTAAGCACACTTATAGACAACTCTGTGAATGTCCTTGAGTGGCCCAGCCACAGCCTTAGCTTGAACCTAATCAATTATTTCTGGAGAAACCTGAAAATGTGCGTCTGCCCCCATCCAACCTGACAGAGCCTGAGAGGTGAAGAGGGGAGGAGAAGAATAACAGATAATTGCCAAATGCTGATGAACAAAGCTTATTGTATCATACCCAAAAAGACTATAAAATACTTATTTTTAATAGATTTATGAAGTTGTTTGTGTTTTGAAGTTTGTTTTTGCTTTGTCATTATGCTGTATGGAGTGTAGATTGATGTGGAAAAAAAATAAAAAAAACAGTAATTCAAAGCAGTTTAACATAAGGCTGCAACATAACAAAACGTGAAAATTTATATACTTTTTATAGGCACTGCATATATATATTAACCGAAAGCTGTGCTTGCCTCACAGACATGAAAAATATATCAACAGAAAGTGAAATGTCTACTTTTAAATGAAGCAATTCAAATGGAAAACAAATATTTTCTGATTATGTAATCCGTATGAAACGTGCACGTCCACTGTGGAGATGAAGAGTCAGTGTCGACTTCATCACTGCAGCCGAAAATACCGAAAACACTAGTTTATCAATGAATTATTATGATGTTAAGGCAGTCTTCTTGCTGTTTTCCCCTGAAACATTCATAATCATAACTTCTGCAGTGCTCTGTGGCAAGGTTTATGTGCGCGCTGATAGGCTACAGGCAATTAAAGGGTCATTATATGGTTAATTAATATAAGCATGCGATTAGTCGACTAATTGATTCAAATGTATGTAAGGTCAAAAATTATCAAAGACTTCTGCTTTCCTGTCCCAAACCTATCTTCAGTAACAAAAGGGCCATTTGGAATTCCTGAAGGCACAGAGGTGCTGATAGTGATCAATGCCTGTAGGCCAACATGTGTATACACCGGGGGTCTGCTAATTGTCACACCTTTTGCCCAGTGGGTGAAGTTATAATCTGCTGATTGGTCAGTTTGAATGTCTCACATTTGGTTTTTAGTCACATGGTCAAGGAAGGGATAAAAGAAGACTGTAACTGTTGCTCTGTTTTTTTCCTTGGCTGTCTCTCTTCTTGGGTCTCTGCCCTCTCTCCCTCTTTTTCTTCCTCTCTCTATCTCTTTCTCTCAGGTAATATTTTACATGTTGGGTACAATTAACTATGCTTTACCATCCTTCATCTATTTTGTAACCAATTCAAGTGTAACCATAACAAAATATTGTTATTAAACCATTTCAATTATTAATTATGTGCTAACTAGTCTTGATTCAAGGTTCATCTTAAAGTGTTACCTATTGCAATACAATAGTCACACAATAGCAACGCTCTCCCACATATGTAGCTATTCTAACTGCGCTTATTTCCGTCGTTGGTATAAGTGGCAGTGGGTGGTAATAGACTAGAAATGTACAGTTTTATACCATCGTGCTGATAACGTTTCTTTAGTCATTCGGCAATCCTACAGCCTGAACCACCGTAGGAAAACCATCCTTACATGTACGACTATTAGTCGATCAGAAAAATATTCAGTCGAGGGCAGCCCTATCATTTACAAAACTCTTCTTTCAGCTTCTACAGGAAGAACATGGACACAATCAGTGAGTTTTTCTGCTTGTTTTCTTACTGACTTACATTGTAGGAAGTCGTTCCTGGTTCTGGGAACAATGTTGGTGAATGTGACTGTGGAAATCAACAGACATGAACAGTGTGATTCTCATGATCCTGCATCCATTCCTAAGACATTTCTAATATGATGTTCTCCATGATATGAGATGATGATGGACTGGTTTCTGAGAGCAGATGAATCTGCAGGACTTTACCTCTGTCTGAGATCTTCTTGAGCTCCTCTTTGCAGAAATCCTCCAGTTTGTCTCTCAGCTGATGAACAGATTCTCTCAGATCATCAAAAGAGACGAGAGAACTGAAGAGATCGTCATTTATGTCTGTAGATTCAGGAGGTTCTGAGAGAGACTGGAAACTCTACAGAAAACAGAAATCAAAACTCATCAGCTCCACACTTCACTCAATAACCTGCACCGACATCAGATTTGGGCGGCTCTTGTTGACTCGACTGATCTTTAGTAACTCACCTCAATCCAGCACTTTCACAGCATCAGCTTCATTCTTCTCATATTCATTATATCACATTAGAGCTACAGATTCTAGTATTTGACACTTACACTATATGTGAACCTTCTGGGAAATAGTTTGGATGATAAAACATCTGCTGAGAACATAAATCTCCATCTAACAGCTCAAGCACATCAATGAGTCTCATTGTAGGGATGAGTAGATTTGCTCAGGAAAAACAGCTCAAAGGTTATGATTAGATTAACTGCTCTAAAGTTATAAATAATGGTCAGAGACACTGAAGCTTCACAAGGACCCTTAAGACTCAGGTTTGGTTTCAATATGTTGTAGCATTGCTAATATACAACCTTACTTCATGTTTGGCGTCTTCATGGTCAAATTCATCAATGTGTTACAAGCAAATAAAAATCACTTTTATCAGGTTTGAGGATCACCTGATCCAATTTTGATGAACGTTACTCAGAATCTGTACTATCAAGTTCACTGATTTCAGCATGATGTAATAAATCAGAAGGAAAAATTAGGTAAAAGCTGAAATGTTAGTGAAGTGTTTGACGGCTAAATATATCTTACAGAAGAGCTCAGAGAAATGATTCCTAAGAGATTTCCAGAGCTGAAAGCCATTTGTAAGCGAACGTCTCTTTCAGAAGATGATCAGATGAGAGTCTGACTGATGATTATATAATAAGACACTCATGAACTGTTTCTCTGTGAGTCTCTGTCACAGCAGGATCTGCTCAAGTCCACTATGATCCTGTTCTTCTAGATCTCTGTTACCTGCAGGAACTGGATGTGATCCTGTGTGTGTGAAAGCTGCTCCAGCTCAGCGTCTCTCCTCCTCAGATCATTGATCTCCTGCTCCAGTCGCTCCAGTCGTCCTTCAGCTCGACTCACTGCAGTCTTTTCCTGATCTCTGATCAGCCGTATCAGCTCAGAGCGGCTTCTCTCAATGGAGCGGATGAGCTCAGTAAAGATCCTCTCACTGTCCTTCACTGCTGTCTGTGCAGAGCGCTGTTAGGACACACAGTGATTCAGGCTTCAGTGAGTCTGAACTGAGATGGAGACAAACTTCTCTTCTTCTCCAGACTCACCTTATGAGACTCCACAGCCTCTCTCAGCTGCTGAAGATCTTTCTCTCTCTGCTGGAACGTTTTCTGCGTCTCCTTTAGCTGCTTCTGCAGGACAAACGGATGATAGTGAATGTCACAGAAAACAAATGATGTTTTATTAACAACGTTCGGGAGGAGCGCGTCAGATACTTAGCCTAATTAACACAAGATGAATGCTGTCACAAAACAACACAAGGGAAGCGAGGAGACGAGGAGTAAACTTCAAAATACTTCAAAACCAAATATGGGCATACAAGAGGTAAAACTAGGACATGGGTAGCACAAGGACAGAAAACACAACACAAACATAAGCCTAACATTACCTCCCCCTCCAGGATAATAACATCTACTGGGGAGGGGGGGGGGTGGGTGCTCTGGAGGCCCCTCAGGACAGGTAACACACTGGGATGGCTGGGCTCCAGAGCAGGACCCGATCCGGGAGACCCTGGCGGAACAGGAAGCTCGGGAAGCCATGGCGGATGGATAGTCTGGGAGACCCTGGCGGAGCTGGGAGCTCAGGCGGCCATGGCAGATCGGCCTCCGTGGCCTTGGCCAACAGCCCGGCCCCTACGGCCAGAGCTCTATTAGCCCCCTCCAAAAAAATTACTTGGGGAGAATCTCGGGTCTCGAGGCCCTCGCTGGGCTGGATCCGGGGACTGGGGCCCTCACTGGGCCGGATTCAGGAACAGGGGCCCTCTCTGGGCCGGATTCAGGAACAGGGGCCCTCACTGGGCTAAACTCAGGAACAGGAGCCCTCCTTGGGCTAAACTCAGGAACAGGAGTCCTCCCAGGGCTATCCACAGGATCAGGAGCCCATTCTGGGCTAGGCTCAGAATCTGATGCCCTCTCTGGGCTGGACATGAGACCAACAGCCCTCCTTGGGCTGAACGTGGTGACAGGGGCTCTCTCAGGGGCTCTCTCAGGAACCGCTTCCATTGAGGCAACACGAGAAGCAAGCGGCTTGGGAATGTCCTCCATGGCCATGACAGGAGAAGCAGCCTGCTTCTGAGGAACCCCAACAGACAAGACCAATAAGACTGATTAAAAATGTTCCTGTGGACAATACTTCAGGGGACATGACTTGCCTCTGGTCAGGGGCTGGAGCCTGCACTGGACTCTTGGTCAGGACACTGGAGTGAACTTTGGAACTGAAGTGAGCCGCAGCCGGCGGGCTTGACGTCGGAGCGGCCGGCAGGCTTGAGGGAGCTACAGCCGGTGGGCTTGAGGAAGTGGCGGGGCCTGGGTTAGCCGCAGCAGGCAGGCTGGACTTCGTAGCGGCCGGCGGACTCTCAGTACTCGCAGCGATCCCGCCAAACTCCCATGCTTACCCACTGCGGGCTAGGGCGGAATAGCAAGTGGTGACTTCCATGCCGCGGGGGGGGGGGGGGAAACGGGGAAAACAAAAAACTTTCAAAACCGACAAAACAAATGAGGAGAAGAGGCACTGCATACAGTTTGGTCCGGTATTCTGTCACGAAACAACACAAGGGAAGCGAGGAGACGAGGCGTAAACTTCAAAATAAACAGTCTTTTAATGATCCACAGTCCAACAGCGGTAACACAAGGCAGGGAGAACACAACATCGACGTTAATACCGGATGCTAGACTAAGGAAAACACAGGGCTTAAGTACACTAGGTAATTAACAAACACAGGTGGAACAGAATGAACATAATAAACTAATCAGGGAACATACTCAGGGAGAACTGAAACAGGTGGGACTAAATTAACTAAACGAGAACAGGAAAAGGAACAAAACCAAATATGGGCATACAAGAGGTAAAACTAGGACATGGGGAGCAGTTTCTCTTTCCCTGAACACACGTGTTTCCTGTTTCCTGGTTTTGTGTTTGAGTCACGTGTGTAAAAAAAAAAAAAGAAGCTGCTTCCTCATTCCTGCTCCTGTAGAGTCTCTCTCTCTCTCTCTCTCTCTCTCTCTCTCTCTCTCACACACACACACACACATACAGGCAGTGCATGGTGGGTCTTTACAGTGTCTGTTCTGTTCATGTCAGTGTTGTGCATCATTCGGATGAACTGAGAACATCTTTAAATTACAAACCAATGAATGATTTTGAATTGAGGGAGTAAATGGGAGGGTCTCACCTCAGTCGTGGTATTGAAGATGGAAGAGAGCGCTGGTCATTCACTTCCCAACCTACAATCCCTGCTGGTAACGAGACTCGAACCCAGGACCTTTGGGTTACAAGTCCGACTCGCTAACATTTAAAACTGTTTCTACACTATTGTGTGTGTGTGTGTGTAAGCCTGCAAAATCAAATTTTTACAACCTGAATTCCGTAAATGTTGGAAGGTTTTTTAAATCTGAATAAAATTAAAACTAAAAGAATTTAAAATCACATAAGCCAATGTTTTATTCATAATAGAACATAGATAACAATGCACAAAATGAGCTCATTTCAAATTTGATGCCTGCTACAGGTCTCAAAATAGTTGGGACGCGGGCATGTTTAGCATGGTGTAGCATCTCCTCTTCTTTTCAAAACAGTTTGAAGACGTCTGGGCATCAAGGTTATGAGTTTCTGGAGTTTTGGTGCTGGAAATTGGTCCCATTCTTGCCTGATATTCTCCTGACTACGAGGGAAAAACAGTTTTGTGAATTTAGTATTTTGTCTTGTCATTACATTGTTTAGAGCATAAGAAAAATTTAGACAAATAAAATTTTTGAAAAATTACATTTTATTCATATGTTATGCCATGTCGTCTGTAGAGGACATCACGACTTTAAAAAGTCCTGTTTTGTAAAAAATAAAAGAGTGGGATTTTTGTTTTAATCAGAAATCAATTTTCATTTTTTATATACCATTTTAATACCAAACTTTATATAAAGATGATTCTAAACTATGTTATGAAATATATTTTTAAAAAACATTTTTCTTTATGCAAAATGTGTGTAAAATGGCCATAAACAAGTTTTTCCATTATATACAATGTAGCTATAAACTGTATCTAATTTGAATAATAATGTGTTTTTGGGGCAATATAGAATGAAGAAATAAGTGTATAAGTGTCTCCCAAAATGTGTAACAAACATGCTTTAAGTCCTGGTGTCCTCTACAGTGGACATGTATGAAACTGATGTCCTGTTTCATAACAGAAGGTCATATTTTGATTTGAAACCCCATAACATTTTCCTGAGATGTTGATTTATGACAAACAATTTGTCAATTAGTCAGATTTAAATGATAATTACAAAATATTATCATATTTCCATAAGGGTGTTACATTTGATCACTAAATGAATGTCCACCATTTTTGTAGACCAAAGAGAGGCAGTGGTCACGGTGAAACATCCAATCATTTGGTATCTCTGAAAAGCCCTGAATGTGCTCTGTACAGGACGTCCAGACCTAAAGCTGTGACATGTCACGTCTCAGAGAAATAGCTAAAACATAATGTCCTCTACGGTGGATAAAACTCCATAGCTGGTAGTCAGGAGTATATAGGTTTCCAGCTGCTGAAGAGTCCGTGGTCGTATTTTTTGTTTAATGATGCGCCAAATGTTCTCTATAGGTGAAAGATCTGGACTGCAGGCAGGCCAATTCAGCACCCAGACTGTTCTCCTACGAAGCCATGCTGTTGTAACAGCTGCAGTATTTGGTTTTGCATTGTCCTGCTGAAATACACAAGGCCTTCCCTGAAATAGACGTCGTCTGAAGGGGAGCATATGTTGCTCTAAAACCTTTATATACCGTTCAGCATTCATAGTGCCTTCCAAAACATGCAAGCTGCCCATACCGTATGCACTTATGCACCCCATACCATCAGAGATGCTGGCTTTTGAACTGAACGCTGATAACACGCTGGAAGGTCTCCCTCTTCTTTAGCCCGGAGGACACGGCGTACGTGATTTCCAACAAGAATGTCAAATTTGGACTCGTCTGACCATAGAGCGGAGCAGAACGCGGGAAACTAGCGTTTTTAATCCATTCCTATGGAAGTTGAGCTTGCGCAACTGAAAAAAGTTCACACACATAAACACGCAGGTTAAACATAAAGAAGAGGACAAATCTGTCAGGCAGCCTGAAGCGAGAACAAAAGAGGAGAACAAGAGGAAACAGGACAACGGTAAGCATAGGCACCGATTTATATTTCTGCCCACACTCTATTCCACTCCAAACCAAATATAAAACATTTTATTCATCAGTTTACATTAGCAAATGATAACGGGCTAGGTTGTCATGCAACAACTGTGCCTTAAATATTTTAACATTCCCATTTTTTACAGCCTAAATATTTTTTTTAGAGCACACATCCTGTTTTGTGCATTATTAGATGTGTTTTGTCCACATTTCATATTTTGTATAATTATATCACTAGGTAACAAAGATACATTAACAAAAATACTAAAACAAAATCTTTTAGAAGGGCCTCACTGATTAATTTTGCCTGGGGCCCCCACTTCATGCAGGTCCGCCTCTGGTTTCTTCATGTGACTCCAGACAGACTGATGATGATCAGATCTCTGTGTGCAGCACTAACATCTCACTGCGTTATTACAATTAATGGCTAAATGAATGTTTGGAAATCTAAACTGATATTTTCTGCTGACACACTACAGCAAATATAGAAATAACTGACTTAAAACCATGTTTATCTGCTGAAAATATTAGTTCTAATAATTTTGGCCACCACTGTGTATATATATATATAAATATAAAATAAAACAACAAACAAACAAGGCGCTACATCAACACTGTACTGCAACTACAAGCTTAAAATTCCCAATTCTCATATTATGCATGCAGTTTTCTGAGCTCGTATTAATTGCGAGACTTGGATAGAATATTTGCATGACTATTGCATAACTGCATAAAGGAGATTAAAATGATGAAATGCTCATGAAAACGTCACATTTCACCTGGATCAGAATGTAAAAACAGGGAATTACATTTTGCAGTTTGCATAAAGACAGATTTTCAGGACCAATAGTTTTTTTTTTAATCCAGTTTTAAGACCAATAGCTGTTTTATGTTGCAACATTAGAGTGCAAAATTACCGTAATGCATTCCGAAGTTCAATTTTTTGTAATTCCCAATAGATTTCATTATTGCAATTTGTCATTTAAATAGTCAAAAAGGCAGTGCAACAAAACCTGCAATTCTCACAGTAAAGTATTCACCATAGACAGATGCAATCATTTTATTTTACAGTAGAAATGTAAATGTCAGGATCAGGCCGATCTCCTGCAGCAGCAGCGCTTGATCTTTGTGACGGAGGAGCGCTGGAGAGACGCCTCCCTGCTGTGTCTTCAGCTGGAGCAGGTGAGCTGTGATTTACAGCAGCTGCAGGGCTCAGAGACGCAGCTCATGGGCCTGGTGGATGAGCTGCACCAGGAGGCCCAGCTCAGAGCTCAGCAGGCTGAAGTCCTGGAGACGCAGCTCCGCGAGGAGACTCAGAAAATAGAAGACCTAGAGATGCAGCTAAACAGGTGGAAAATCAGAGGGTTAAGAGGGACATTCTAAAACGCTTAATGTGAAAAACGGTTAACATGGCTTAATGTTTTAAGCCACTTGAAGCGTTTTCTTTATAATGGTTTTCTATGGGAGGAAAACGCTTAATGTGTAATTAAACATATTGCGTTCTTATTATGGGCTCATCTGCTTGTCTGCCTTATCAATGTGTTTACTAAGTTTGGTCTTTTAAAAACACTATTAATGCATTAAGCTACGTTAAGCATTTCAGAATGTCCCGGTAAAGATGAAACTTTAGGACTTGTTGGACAGTGTTTATAGATCTATAGTATAGTCTATAGTCTTAAAGGGATAGTTCACCCACAAAAGGAAAATTCTGTCATTAATTACTCACCCTCATGTCGTTCCAAACCCGTAAGACCTTCGGTCATCTTCAGAACACAAATTAAGATATTTTTGATGAAATCCAAGAGCTCTCTGACCCTCTACAGACAGCAAGGATCCTAAGGTCCAGAAACGTAGCAAGGACATCGTTAAAATAATCCATGTGACATCAGGGGTTCAACCGTAATTTTACGAAGCTACGAGAATACTTTTTGTGTGCAAAGAAAACAAAAATAATGACTTTATTCAACAATTTGTTTCCTCCGCATCACCCTATAGCTCCATTTTGGACAGTATCACATACATAAACAACGTATGCAATGTATGTACGCGGATGCGCTGTTTACGTTGATCTGAACGTTAACAGCGTATCCGTGTGCATACATTGCATACGTTACGTTGTTGTCTATGGAGGGTCAGAGAGCTCTCGGATCTCAATGCAAAATATTTTAATTTGTGTCCGAAGATGAACGATGGTCTTACGGGTTTGGAACGACACGAGGGTGAGTAATTCATAACAGAATTTTCATTTTTTGGCGAGCTATCCCTTTAAGTCTGTATTTTATATTTGTTTATTTTTTATTGATCAGTAAATCGCTGGAGCTGATGGAGCTCCAGATGTTGCATGAAGCCCTTCGGCAGGATCTGCGCAATCAACACAGCGCCCACCAGAAGACGGTGGAGGAACTGCGGCTCGATAATTCGTAAAGAGCGGGTTGAAGAGACCCCAATAACGTGATATTTAGCCCCTGGAATGTGAATTGTATTAGGGAACCCCGGCAAAAAATTTGTATTTTACCCCCCGGAATGTGATTTTTTTTACTGGGAGACCCCCCTCAATACACGATTGGGCTAGTTTTGAGTTGAAATTGGGCGGGTATTGTTGCAAGAACATGGCAACCCTGATAAACGCACACACTTCACTAGTTTGTAAACTCTTGAAAATGAGCAGATTTGTCCTGCGACGCCACAAACATTTTATAGAATTATCGTGTGAGAAGTAGTTCAACCTCAAACGACCCGTTCTGTTTCATGCATCCTTTCTTAAAGTTTAGTAGAGACGATATATGACATGTCACTACCAATACACAGCCAATACTAAATTGTCCCTAGCATTAATTTTGATCAAACAATTAAATATACAGCATGTGTATGTAATCACTGTTGTTGTAATTTCAACCTGAAATTGATCACACCATTGATATTACCTGAGAAGTTAAAGAGATACGCTAAAAAAACGTGCGCTTTCAAGGACGCACACTTAATAAATGTGTGGCGTAAGAAGATATAAGAGCTGAAGTGTTTGAAACATACGAGCACAGTTCAGATGAATGATAAAGTTTACCCTCTTTAACTTTTGTGCTCATCTGCTTCTCCCATTTGCTCTTTTTACACTGACTATCGCTAGATATAGACTAATACAATCACATTCAACAATCATTTCTCAAATATTTATTACAATATATACTGATAAACTGAACATTCACGTCAATGCTATGAGAGACTGGATGCTTTCAGCTGATTTCTATTGAACTGTCACCAATTGAACTGCAGCTTAAACTATTTCAAATATAGTGAATTAAGCTACAAACTCCATCATAATGCACAATGTTTCCATCTGACAAGTAGCATACTGGCCTGGCATGCAGCAAGACGTGGCGGAGTACGTAAAAGGATGCCTGGTGTGTTGCCAGTTCCAACCGGCAAACCCAAACCACCGAGCACCACTGCAACGGAAAGGAATGACCTTCCCATGGTCGGACCTCCAAATAGATTGGGTGGGACCCCTACCACGGTCAACAAGGGGTAACAAATACTTCCTCAACGTGGTTTGCGAATTCACAAAGTGGGTAGAGTGTCTCCCAGCTCCCAACGATACAGCAGAAACAACAGCCTGCCTTTTGATGAACCACATCTTCTCAAGGTTCGGACTGCCTTTAAGGGTCAACTCTGACCGAGGAACCCACTTCACCGCCGAAGTCATGCAAGAAGTGTGGAAACTCTTGGGTATACAGGCCAAGCTCCATATAAGCCAGCACCCAATTTCCTCAGGTCAAGTGGAACGAGTCAACAGGACCGTGGTCAGCATGCTGAAGAAGTACGTGTCCGCCAATCAAAAGGGTCTTGGTTGATTTCCTGTCAGTATGGTAAACTCATCTACTCATGAGATCGAAATTCATTCGATCAGGAGACGACAAAGCTGTCTTGGTATCAAGGACTGAAAGAGGTCAGTCACAACCTATAGAAACCCCCATGTTTTGGGACCCACCAATGGATGGAACCCTTATGTCCAGAACAGGAAAAGGATTAAATGATGCCCTCAGGCCAGCACAGGATGTACAGCGTGACGCCACATGACTATCCCATGGTTAACTAATACGTTTATGTCTTAAATATGTGTGATGTGTTATTGAAACCACGATATCTTAATCGTTGCTTTCTAACTTTTCTCTTTAGTTAATTACGATTGCTGTGTATGCAAAATACCTGTTGTTTGAGTTTGGATGAGAGCTGGTTGTATTCACAGAACATTGGTGTAAATGAATAATTGATATTCAGCGTTATTTTCCTTTGGTGATGACTGCTGAAATCGGTGTTGAATGGGTGAATTGAATTAAACAGTAAAGATAAGGCAATCGCTGCTTGGTGTTCTACTAGGCTGAATTTAAAACCACTCGTTAAACGAGTTAAGACTTTGAAAACTTCATGCAACTCCGTCAACTCATTTCCTTGAATCTTTGTGTGTATGTGTATGTTTTAGTTAGGTTTTTATGTAATCTAGATTAGCCAATAAAATTCATGTTTCATTTATAAACAAGAAGTTTCTTGGCTCATATAATTTTAAGGTTAAACCTATGCCAAACGATCCTTGCTTGCTACTTATCTCGTAGCTTACTTATAATAATTACCTCTGTTAAGAGCTTACAAATAATCTTAATTGTGTTGACTGTGGCCAGGAAAACACATATTAAATTTTTTAAAAGATACCAAGAATCACTGGCTCGCTGGACGACCTTGATTTGAAGTAAAACTAACAAATTTGGAATGGTTTGATCAGGTGGACTTGGGACATTCAGACCCGAGTTCTAGCAAAACCTGAATAAATTAATAATCATTAATTCCCTATAATTACAAATTAATAATGAATAAATAAATGATACAGTCATTACATTAGCTTGCAAACTACTAAATGTTTTAATTGTGACAGAGGAGTGCGTCAAGGTTGCCCCATTTCTTTTTCTTTTGGCTGTTCATATAATAATATCACTTAATAGTTTACAAAATCCCACTTTGAAAGGTATTTCTGTATTTGGTAAAGAATTTAAAATATCTCAACTTGCTGACCAAAGTACCTTATTTGTTAAAGATCAAAGTCAAATTCCTTTAAATATTTATATTATTCAATCTTTCTCTAAAGCATCAGGCTTATATTTAAATTTATCAAAGTGTGAACTATTTTGTCTCTATGATACCCAACAAGCATCAATACATCATATACCTGTTAAAGACTGTGTCAGGTACCTGGGGATTTTCCTTTCTACAGATAGATTGGAGCATTTAATCTGTGTGAGAAGTTTTGCAGCTTCTTCATAGACAAGATTGTTGGTATTGGGTCTCAGATTTTATCATCCTCATCCAAAAGTTGTTATAATTTACAGATTAGTTCTTCTAGTCTGTCTGTTTTTCAGACTATATCTCACTCTGATTTGTTGGCTGTGATTTCTAACATGAAACTAACCACTTGTTCTCTTGATACTATTCCTGCTATCCTATTTAAGGAGGTATTGGATGTTGTTTTACCTAGTGTACTTTCCATTATAAATGCCTCTCTGCATAGCAGCACTGTTCCATCCTGTTTAAAACATGCTGTGGTTCACCCCTTGCTAAAAAAAACAAACCTAGATTCTTCTGAACTTCACAACTATAGACCCATTGCCCTTTTTGCTGACAGTTCTGGAAAAAGTGGTTTTAAACCAATTTACACCATATTTAACTTCTAACAACATCTCAGATCCTTTTCAGTCTGCTTTTAAGGTTAAGCACAGGACGGAGTCTGCTCTATTAAGAGTGACAAATTATATCTTGTTATCAGTTGACTCTGGAAACTGTGCAGTCCTTGTTCTGTTGGACTGAAGCACTGCCTTTGACACTGTGGACCATTGCATTCTGTTAAAAAGATTAAATCATGAGGCAGGCTTCTGCGATGCTGCCTTAGACTGGTTTGAGTCTTTCAAATAGGAGTATATCTGTAGAAATTTGAGAATTTTCATCATCCCCTGTGCCAATCACCTGTGGGGTGCCACAGGGTTCGATTCTGGGTCCAGTTTTATTTTCTCTTTACATGCTTCCATTGCACTCGATCTTTGAGCATCATAAGATCTCCTATCACATCTATGCAGATGATACCCAGCTCTATTTACCATTAGATTCTGGTAGTGATTCTGTTTTTTTCTCTGCTAGCACATCTAAAGGATATTAAAGAATGGATGGATACGAATTTTCTTCAGTTGAACGGAAATAAGACAGAGGTTATCCTGTTTGGCTCCAAATCCGCAGATTGACAAATACAGTGCTTTCGGCATCTCCAGTCAAACAATCACTCGTTAAAAATCTGGGGGTCATCTTTGATTCCATCCTGAAGTTTGACAAACAAATTAATTCAGTGGTCAGGGCCAGCTTTTTCCAGCTAAAGCGACTTCGAAAGTTAAAGCCTCTTCTTACTTTTAAGGATCTGGAGACCATTATTCACACTTTTATCTCCTCAAGGCTTGATTACTGCAACGCCTTGTATGCTGGAATCAGTCAGCCATCACTCTCATGATTGCAGATAGTCCAAAATGTTGCAGCTCGTTTCCTGACTGGGACAAAAAAGAGGGAACATATTTCACCTTTACAGGCCTCTCTCCGTTGGCTCCCTGTGAAACAAAGAATTGATTTTAAGGTTTTAACTTACGTGTTTAAAGTAACACTTTACTTGCCCCTATTTATATATCATAACTTTTAAGTTTTTATTCTCCTCAGAGATCACTTAGATCTTCAGTCCAGCTGTTATTAAATGTCCCGAAATCTCGTTTGAAAACAAAAGGCGACAGGTCTTTTTCAGTCTATGCTCCAAAACTTTGGAACACACTACACTTAACTATTAGAGCTTCTCCTACATTAAGCCTCTTTAAAGCATCAATTAAAAACTATGTTTTTTCTTAGGCTTACTCATAACTTTTTGTTTTATTTTGTTTGCATCTCTTAAATGCTAGGGGTTGTAGTTTTTTGGGATGTACCAGGTTATGACTATTTTTTGACCATTATAAATTTTTGTTTTTATTATCCTTTTAAGTTTTCGGATTGAATACTTTTTGGTTCTGTTTTATTTGTGTGTATTTTGCTTTGCTTGTGAAGCACTTTGGTCAACATTCGTGTTGTTTTAAGGTGCTATATAAATAAATTTTGACCTTGACCTTGATAGAGTGACTCATCAACATTTAAATTTTTATCCTAAAATAAAGAAAACTAGAATAATCTTTAATTCTTGGCTTTCTACGTGATCTATTCATCTATGGCAGAGTTCTTATATCTAAAGCAGAGGGATTGTCCCGTTGTGTTTACCCTGCTTTATTTGTTAGTGACAAAATTGCTGATGATATAAATAAAATGTTACTGAATTTTATTTGGAAGAATAAATCCCATAAAATTAGGAAATCCATTTTGTCTAACAGGCGTTCTGAGGGTGGATTGCAAGTTTCAAAGAATGAATTAGTTCACTTAGAATTAGTTGGTGAAAAAAATGTCTCTATAGTAATAATTCAATTTGGGACTATATCTCCAATCAGGGCCGTGCACAGGGGGGTTGCCCTCATCGGCTGAGGTGCCCCTCTCTAGTCACCAATCCCCCATCACCCCAGCTCAAAGCATTCTGTTCCCCCTCCGCTAAAGATCTGCTGATTCCGCTGATCCACCCCCTTTGTATGGTGTGCCAAAGAAATTAATACCTGTCTTCCAATCATTGTATAACAATTCCAGCTGCTGCATCAAGACAGATACAGGCCACACTGACTTCTTTGCCATTGAGACCAGTGTCAGACAAGGATGTATCTTGTTGCCATTCTTATTCATAGTGGCCCTAGATTTTGTCGTGAGGAAGGCTATGGCAAGACCAAACGCAGGCATTGATTGGGATGGACAGAACCGCCTCACTGATCTTGATTTTGCAGACGATATAGCTCTGCTCGCTGAAAACCGTTACCATTTACAGGAAATAACATAAAGCTTGCATACAGAAGCAGCGAAGGTTGGATTACGCATTAGTACCGAAAAATCCAAAGTCATGCATATCGGCGCTCAAGCTGACATGCCAAGGATTAAGGTTGATGGAAGCGACATTGAAGAGGTTAGTAGGTTTACGTACCTTGGCAGCACTATATTGGACGAGATGGAGATGCAGAGATAGACGTCAAATGCCAGATTGGCAAGGCATTTCAACAAATGTGCAAGATCTGGTCATCTACGTCAATCTCACTTAACATCAAGCTTTGCTTGTATACATCTATCATCCTTCCGATGGCAACTTATGCAGCAGAAACGTGGAAGGCATCAGCTAGTATTTCTCACAAGGTAGACGTCTTCCATCAGCGCTGCATGCCTGCGAAGAATACTACATATTCGAGATTACTACTACATTACTGATGAGGAAGTTCTGCAACTCTGCAACAAGCTAAGTCTTAGTATAATGATTACATACCACCGCCTGTGGCTGGCTGGACACATTATATAGATGGAAAGCTGGAAAGCACCAAAGAAGGCACTCCAGTGGGTTCCACCTGGAGGACGACGATGCAGGGGTCGACCACGACGGACCTGGCACCGAACCTTCATCAATGACCTCAGTTCCCTAAACATCACATGGGAAGAAGCCAAAGATCTGGCACATGATCGCATTCGCTGGAGAGCTCTCGTCACCCACACTTCTTAGTGTGGGTGGAGAAGAAGACGACCCCCTTAGTGCCCCTTTTTTGGTTTGGGCCACTGCCCCTCAAAATGTCTGTGCACGGCCCTGATCTTAACCTACTTTAAGTATTATTCATTCAGTCATTTTTTCACCACTGCAATCTGTAGAAGTAATCTATAACAATTTCAACTAAAATGAATTTCATCATGTTTAATTTATTTGACACATAATTTTGTACTGTAGTGTCAGGTGACACACAGCAGCCACTGTATAACTGATATAGGCTTATTAATTTTTTATTTTAATTCGAAATATTCCCAAAATATATCATGAAATATCTTGATTCTCAAATATGTGTAAGTAAATGCATTTTGCACCTTTATAGATGATGTTAGTTGATCTATAACGGGCGATGGGCAAAGTAGCCTAATAGTGTAATTAATAACTTTGCATAAAAATCATCTTTTTACTTACGTACCAGATATGGGTGTTATCATTAAATATTTTTAATATGAATGACTTTGTATTTAATGTGAATTTAATAAAAACATTGCAAGTTACTAATTAGCCTATAACACTTTTATTGTACAAAAAGAGAGCAAAGAACCTTTACATTAATCAAAGAACATTTTCACTTCAGTCCAGCTAGTTCAAGCACTCTCAAAACTCCCATAATAATCACTGAAGTTGTTTACAAGTGAACGCAGATTTGTATTTAGCATTGAAAACATTTTTTAATACACATCTAGTAAATAGTATAACCTAACCTTAACAGAAAACTTTATGCAATATATTTTTATTTATATTTATTTATATTTAATAAACGTATGTATGTACAGTATGTACCTACACATAGGAGCCTGATAAAAAGGCAAAAATATCCTACTGGAAGATTTGTTGATGGAAATGTCAAAAAAATGTCTGGAACATGCTACTTGTTAGGTTTATTGTTTATTCTTACCTGTTTGGCACCATTTGGTTCCATTTTACTTTTTTGAGTTGTTGAAATGTGATGTTTTTTGTTAGAAATAAATGATAACTCTGTCTCCTACTTTGTCTTTTCCTTACAGCATGGTCAGATTTGTCTGTAAGCATATTTTGGCATCGTTGTATAGTCTCACCCAACACAAATGTTTTTTCTTTAATTCTACACTTTTAACTTGTGATAAAATCTAATACTTAAGAGGTTAAATTCATTACAACAACAGTTGATTGATTTCAGCCTATATGCAGCCATTGAGTAGGTATACAGCCATATAGTGGCTATTGATGTTTTGATATTTTTATGCCATCATATGTCACCAGATGTCACCACAATTTTAGGTTTTGAATGTCTGAACTTACTGGAATGATTTTTTTTACTGACATATAAGAAATATTACAGTTTTTTTCAATTGCTAACATCCCTTTGTACAATCTATAATCATATTTACAAAACTCTAAACACAATTAACACAACATCCGTTTTTTTTTTACAAATGCTTAAACGACGCCTGTGGCTGGCTGGACACATTATATAGATGGAAAGCAGCCGCATTCCAAAGAAGGCACTCCAGTGGGTTCCACCTGGAGGACGACGATGCAGGGGTCGACCACGACGGACCTGGCACCGAACCTTCATCAATGACCTCAGTTCCCTAAACATCACATGGGAAGAAGCCAAAGATCTGGCACATGATCGCATTCGCTGGAGAGCTCTCGTCACCCACACTTCTTAGTGTGGGTGGAGAAGAAGACGACCCCCTTAGTGCCCCTTTTTTGGTTTGGGCCACTGCCCCTCAAAATGTCTGTGCACGGCCCTGATCTTAACCTACTTTAAGTATTATTCATTCAGTCATTTTTTCACCACTGCAATCTGTAGAAGTAATCTATAACAATTTCAACTAAAATGAATTTCATCATGTTTAATTTATTTGACACATAATTTTGTACTGTAGTGTCAGGTGACACACAGCAGCCACTGTATAACTGATATAGGCTTATTAATTTTTTATTTTAATTCGAAATATTCCCAAAATATATCATGAAATATCTTGATTCTCAAATATGTGTAAGTAAATGCATTTTGCACCTTTATAGATGATGTTAGTTGATCTATAACGGGCGATGGGCAAAGTAGCCTAATAGTGTAATTAATAACTTTGCATAAAAATCATCTTTTTACTTACGTACCAGATATGGGTGTTATCATTAAATATTTTTAATATGAATGACTTTGTATTTAATGTGAATTTAATAAAAACATTGCAAGTTACTAATTAGCCTATAACACTTTTATTGTACAAAAAGAGAGCAAAGAACCTTTACATTAATCAAAGAACATTTTCACTTCAGTCCAGCTAGTTCAAGCACTCTCAAAACTCCCATAATAATCACTGAAGTTGTTTACAAGTGAACGCAGAATTGTATTTAGCATTGAAAACATTTTTTAATACACATCTAGTAAATAGTATAACCTAACCTTAACAGAAAACTTTATGCAATATATTTTTATTTATATGTATTTATATTTAATAAACGTATGTATGTACAGTATGTACCTACACATAGGAGCCTGATAAAAAGGCAAAAATATCCTACTGGAAGATTTGTTGATGGAAATGTCAAAAAAATGTCTGGAACATGCTACTTGTTAGGTTTATTGTTTATTCTTACCTGTTTGGCACCATTTGGTTCCATTTTACTTTTTTGAGTTGTTGAAATGTGATGTTTTTTGTTAGAAATAAATGATAACTCTGTCTCCTACTTTGTCTTTTCCTTACAGCATGGTCAGATTTGTCTGTAAGCATATTTTGGCATCGTTGTATAGTCTCACCCAACACAAATGTTTTTTCTTTAATTCTACACTTTTAACTTGTGATAAAATCTAATACTTAAGAGGTTAAATTCATTACAACAACAGTTTATTGATTTCAGCCTATATGCAGCCATTGAGTAGGTATACAGCCATATAGTGGCTATTGATGTTTTGATATTTTTATGCCATCATATGTCACCAGATGTCACCACAATTTTAGGTTTTGAATGTCTGAACTTACTGGAATGATTTTTTTTACTGACATATAAGAAATATTACAGTTTTTTTCAATTGCTAACATCCCTTTGTACAATCTATAATCACATTTATAAAACTCTAAACACAATTAACACAACATCCGTTTTTTTTTTACAAATGCTTAAACGAAGCATGACAGAAATTAAGACCTAATGTTCCAAACGTTAAATATAGTGTAAAGCCTCTACTTCTGCAACAAAAGCAGCTTAAAAGAGCTGCTAAGAATGATGAATTAATACTAATAATTGAGAAATAGCTGATTCCAATCTTACAGTAATGAATAATTCCAAGTCTTTCCATACATGGCCATGCACAATAAAAAGGCACTCTCTGGATTGGTTTTGTTCAAAACAATACAGAACAACACAGAGAAGCATAAAAAGAAAGAAAATGTTTGGAGGAGGGAGAGTTGGACGAGGGAGAGGAGTAGTTGGACCAGGACTGTCTGGTTTGGTTCAGCTTGATCAGACATCAAGAGACCACAGCGGACAGCCAAGACTGCTGAGAGGAATATTTGTGCCCCCCTGCCCAACCTCCAAGATCTTTACATCTCCAGAGTGAGGAAAAGGGCTGAGAAAATCACTTTGGACCCCACGCACCCTGCCCGCTCTCTCTTTGAGCTGTTGCCTTCTGGTCAGCGATACCAACCACCAGAGCAGCCGGGCACAAGAACAGTTTCTTAACGCAGGCTATATTCAGCCTGAATAATGACAAAACATTCAGAACAATACATTGCCCATCATAAATGACACATTTATACAGAGAAAACCAAAAATTGTTCATTTGTGAATTGCACACTCGTAAATAACATATCTGTACATTCATTTAAAATTTTGTTTTAATCACTGACAGCAATTTAATTTAGCCAGTAAAGCTTTATTGCTGCAATTCGGTCACTTTTCTTTTACACTCCATACTGATGATCCTTCACTATGCTGTACACATGCTATCTAAAATGAATCCACTCACACACACACAAAAGTGACCTTGCTGGCTGAATTATTATTATTATTATTATTATTGTTGTTATATTTTTTAATAGATCTGATCATGATAAGTAATGCAGTTTTTGTAATGCCATTAATTGTTAGCATTTTGACAGTCTATGCACTATAATTGACTACATGTTCCTGTTGGATAGAAAACCAGTGCTAATGTTTTGACCGAATGACTCGATTTTGAATCGGCCTTGCTGTGTGTTGATAGAGTTAGTACACACTCTTAAAAATAAAGGTGCTTTACGATGCCATAGAAGAACCTTTTTGTCTAAATGGTTCCATAAAGAACCTTAAACATCTGAAGAACCTTTCTGTTTCTTTGTGGCGAAAGAAGGTTCTTCAGATTATAAAAAGGTAAGAAAGAGATGCTTCTTTAAAGAACCTTTGACTGAATGCTTCTTTGTGGAACCAAAAATGGTTCTATGGCATCGCTTGAAGAACCTTTTGAAGCACCTTTATTTTTAAGAGTGTATGAAGAAAAAGGTATTCGGCATTTTGAAACATAGAGTTTGTATTTATTTAACAAAATGTGGTTTTGGCCAGAAAATTTACTATTTGGCTAACTGTGGGATTTAGGTGTGTTGCTGTGTTAAGAGTTTAGAAAAAGTACTTTAAGTATTGGTAAACGCTTGATTAAATAAATAAATAATAATAAAAAAAAATTACAAAAAAAACTGCATGAATTGAGGGTTTTTAATGAACAGTTGAAGTAGGCACGGGCAAACAATCTTTCAGTTGGCTTTATATTATATGTGTGTGTGGTTTATATGGCATTGACGCACACAATATAACTATATTCCCATTAGGAGCTGATATTTGACTCCTTAAAGTGATTTACAGGGGCTTTTTTTTTACCTCTGTAATGGCATTTTTCTATTTTTATTACAAGTATGTCATCTTATATTTCAAATTCAAAAATGTATAAACACATAAAATGTCTAATTAAAACAATAGAATAAGAACAAGTAGAAAAGGACGTTAGTAATTTGGTAGTTTGTTTTTGTATTTCTGTCGGTAATGATTTGCGCTTGGTCTTCTAAAAGTGCCAACAACTTGTACAAAATACTCACGTTCTTAGTATTACAAGTATGTCATCTTTTATTTCAAATTCAAAAATGTATAAACATAAAATGTCTAATTAAAACAATAGAATAAGAACAAGTAGAAAAGGACGTTAGTAATTTGGTAGTTTGTTTTTGTATTTCTGTCGGTAATGATTTGCGCTTGGTCTTCTAAAAGTGCCAACAACTTGTACAAAATACTCACGTTCTTAGAATTAGAATGTCTGATCAAATTATTGTTCCTGATCAGATCTAATAAAAATAACACCAATTTGCTGGCACGCTTTGTAGATGAAAAAGAAAACAAAATAGAAAAGAAAAGAAAAGAAAAGGCAGAGAGAAAGAAAGAGCGAAGGGCTAAAGGCAGTAAAACATCGCAAACACGGATTCAAAACTCCAGCAGGTAAATAATCAGAATATTTAGCAGTTTGTCACACTTTAATTCTTGTAATTAAGTATATTTCCCATTATAATCACTTGTCACTTCCTGTTTGTTGCTGCCGTGTGGTTTGAGTTTGAGCTCCGTCAAGTTAATTCTTTGTCGTCTAATTTTTTATCTTAAAACCTGATCAGATCTAATAAAAATAACACCAATTTGCTGGCACGCTTTGTAGATGAAAAAGAAAACAAAATAGAATGCCTTCACACAAAAAAGAAAAGAAAAAAGGCAGAGAGAAAGAAAGAGCGAAGGGCTAAAGGCAGTAAAACATCGCAAACACGGATTCAAAACTCCAGCAAGTAAATAATCAGAATATTTAGCAGTTTGTCACACTTTAATTCTTGTAATTAAGTATATTTCCCATTATAATCACTTGTCTTAGTTGATAACTAGTAATCTATAACACATCATATTTATAATATTTTATTAAAACCATATTAATAGTAGGCCTATACATTAAAAAGGTCATATAAATGAGTTGTTTATTATTATATGATATAGTTGTATGCTGTATAATGTCTAATACTTCCACTGAAGATGAGGCATCATCTTAATTTAATTAATTTATCTTAATTGCGAATCATAAAAGATAAGGTTATCAAGATACTTCAGGACATAGTACCAAATAAAAAAAGGTTTTGCTGTAAAAGGAACAGGTAAAAATCAATATGTGAAACAGTAAATAGTTTCAGTTATTATCAGTTATTCTTTATTATGTGTTCTATTAAAACATCTACAATAATATCTGAAATTAGTACAGAGCGTGCGGTGTTCTATTTTAATTAACAACTGGATAATTTGTATTAACAAGCTCCCACCCCCTTAGTGCCGCCTCTTTTGCTTTGGGCCACTGCCCTGCTCTAGTCATTTAAACTTGTTATGTACACAAACAAAACGTTTAGCATCCTGTCTCTGGAAAAAAATCAGCAGTGATTGATTAGCATATATTCATTTATTGTAGAGCTTCTTACTCCGTGAAGCAAAAGTGTCTGAAATATCACAACATACAGTATAAGAGCGCGCGGTTTATCTGTCGATCAGATGCATGTCACAGTAGCGTTCGTTACTATAGCAACAGCAGACTCACGAGGCATTATTGTGATAAACATCAAACAATCTTTGTAAGAAAAACAACTTTTGTTATGTCGAGATCACGAGAAAGCAAGAAAGAAAAATAATCATAATCTGTAATGATCAGCTGTTCCGTTCATCGCCTGAAGAAACGAGAACATTTGAAATAAGGAACTTGAGCGCGCAAACGACGCGATGTGTGAACGGCCCCTTAATGAGAAAAGAAGAGACTCTATAACATCTCACTGTTACTGATTCATCATGCAGCTCAAAGCATTATGGGTAGAATCTCTCGTCAGTCTATTCTGATTCATCAACACAGTTTCACTGATGATCCTCTATATAAGAAAAAACCCAGATAGAGCGGCTGAGTGAATGTGGTCTGGACTGTGTGGATGAGGCTCATTGTGTCAGAGACGCTGTAGAAGGACAGAGTTCCTGCACTGTGATCCACAAACACTCCTATTCTACTGCTGATGGACTTCACAGAGAGTTCAGTCTCTACATTATTGTGACTGAATGAGTATCCAGAGTATTTGGAGCAACATAAACTCCAGGACTGATCATTACATCCAAATAAGCAATCCCTCCTCTCAACTTCTCCCTTCCTACGGATATTCTTATATGACACTGCTACATCCACAATACCATTTTCACTCCGCTCAACCTCCCAGTAAGAGCGTCCACACACTCTCGTTCTACACAACACCTGCTCCCAGTAATCAAATCTGCACTCATCACCCTCTCCCTTTCTGCTGATGCTCTTATATGACACTGATATAAACACACCTTTATCTCCACTCCACTCAATCTCCCAGTAACAGCGTCCACACACACTCTCTCTACACAACACCTGTGACCACTCATCAAATCTGTCTGGATGATCAGGATACGACTGGACTTTGTCAGTGTAAGTAATCACTCTGTTTCTCTCAGACAGACGGAGGTATTTATTCACTGTGTTCAGATCCAGAGTGAGCTGATGGGAATCTGATGGAGATAAAACACATCAGAATCAGGAATTATGAATCTGTTTGATCTTTTCATGTAGCTGAACTCTTCATGTTCAGTGTATCATCAGTGTCTCAGTACAGATGACCAGATATCTGTGCAAATCATAATTTACTAGGGCTGCCCCATGCTCTGCTGATGGATCAGGACTGATCGTTGTTTGTTTAACGTGTGTGTGTCCTTGCAAATGTAAGTTTACATTAATATACATTGTTAGGAAATGTGTATGTGTAGACTTGTGTATGTTATAATGTTGGTTTACCTCAATATTTATGCACGTTCTGAGAGTTCAATTCATCGATCTGTACAAATACACGATTAAGATCTACGTTTACTGCAAATACGTATATCAGTGATGCTGATATGGATCTCTAGGAGATTTGTATTATCATATTAGTATTTACAGTTGGAGCATGTTGTTTACATGATGTATAACGAGTAATCCTATTTGATTGCGTTAAGCATGGTATCACGTTGTATCATCTGTTCTATTACTGGTGTAATTACGCTTTGTAATGTTCAATTCCCATTCCAGTGTTGCTTTAATTATTGTAATATATTTACAAGCATTGCATGTTGTTTGGAAAGTTTATTTTATTTATTCATTGCTATTCCTTTATTTCAGAAACCACACACACCTACATGTAACAAACTGATTGGGGAATAAATCACCGCTTGACGCCTGAAACTGTCGTGGATCTTTGCCTATCAACCTTCTGACCGAGGTTGAGGACTAGATGTTGAAAAGCCAGTGCATCTACGCGCATAGATTTTAACAAAGATATTTACTTTTTAGACACTATATCGCCTGTTCTTGCTCTATTTCAACCATAAAAATAATTCCAAACACAGCCACAGTGCTGTTTTGCGTATCTGAGTAACATGATGTGTTTCGTTCCTGAATTAATCAACCATTTAAATGATTCGGTTTAATCTCACTTATTAACAGTGACTTGCTGCCACCTGCTGGCAGTTTTAATTTAACATTTAAAGCAATTATCATGAATTATATGGTTAATTAATATAAACGCATTGCATGTTGTTTGGAAAGTTTATTTTATTTATTCATTGCTATTCCTTTATTTCAGAAACCACACACACCTACATGTAACAAACTGATTGGGGAATAAATCACCGCTTGACACCTGAAACTGTCATGGATCTTTGCCTATCAACCTTCTGACCGAGGTTGAAGACTAGATGTTGAAAAGCCAGTGCATCTACGCGCATAGATTTTAACAAAGATATTTACTTTTTAGACACTATATCGCCTGTTCTTGCTCTATTTCAACCATAAAAATAATTCCAAACACAGCCACAGTGCTGTTTTGCGTATCTGAGTAACATGATGTGTTTCGTTCCTGAATTAATCAACCATTTAAATGATTCGGTTTAATCTCACTTATTAACAGTGACTTGCTGCCACCTGCTGGCAGTTTTAATTTAACATTTAAAGCAATTATCATGAATTATATGGTTAATTAATATAAACATGTGATTAGTCGACTAATCATCTATCACTTTTTTCACTTCCGGGGCGCAACGCTGTTCGTGCGACTCGTGACTCAGGCTCTATGTTTTGTTTGTTTGTTTTGTCTCAAGTGCTTCTAACTTTTTATTTAAAAAAAAAAGTTTGTCTTTTAAATGATGATGGATATTTGGACAATTCTAGGCCTCTTGGTGTTTGTTTTGCAACCAGTTTTGGCTTTGTGGATTATGCCGACTGGAGCATGTTCATTAGCCATGGAAAACTTGGCATATTCGCGGGAATTTTTGCTGGACTTGTGTCCGCATGTTGTTTTGCAATCTAGGGATTCAGCGCTTTTGAAAGATGTCCCACAATGTCTTCTGGTCAGCCGCGGCTTGAAGAGGTCCAAAGGGAAACGGAGGAAAAGGGGATCGAGAGGAGGAATACGTAAAATGCTCTGGAGAAGAGGCTGTAGGCTGCCTTTACCTGCCATCATTTTATCGAACGTCAGATCTCTGAGGAATAAATTTGACGAGCTGTCTGCACTAATCAGATATGATGAGGATTATCATCGCACAAGCCTTTTTTGTTTTACCGAGACTTGGCTCTCTCAGGAAACAGTGGACTTCCATCTAGATGGTTTTACTTTGATTCGGTTTGATCGAGATATATTTAAAACTCAGAAAGCTGTTGGTGGAGGGCTTTGCATGGCTGTAAATAATAGATGGGCGACGAACTTAACGTTGAGGGAAACCAGTTGTTCAAAACATTATGAAATCATGGTAGTGTCCTTTCAACCACATTATCTTCCAAGAGAATTTACCCAAATTACTGTGATATTGGTGTATGTTCTGGGACCTGAGTTCATGCTCGCTGCTGAAAGCATTGCTGACACGTTTAACAACATTGCAAACAGAGTTGGAGATCAGCCGGTGTTTCTACTTGGAGAGTTTAATCGATGTGATGTTACTAAATTTTTGCCGAATCTGGAACAATATGTCACATCTGCCACTAGACTGGATAAAACACTGGATCTGTGCGATGGAAATATACCTGGTGCTTACACCTCTAAGGTATGTCCCCCTCTGGGTCGATCTGATCATAATGCTGTTCTTCTTTTGCCTCGGTACAGGCAAAAACTAAAGAATGAGAAAGTGCAAACCAGGTCTATTCAGGTATGGGACTTTGATTCCATTGAAACACTGAAAGGTTGTTTCGAAGTTACAGATTGGAATGTGTTTTTAAAGGACTGTGGAAATTATGTTGATATGTTGAATGCTGCCATATCTGGATATGTGGATTTTTGTGTACACAGTGTTATTCCTCTGAAACATGTAAAATGTTACCCTAATAACAAACCTTGGGTTACGAAGGATTTTAAACACTCTTTGAATCTTAAAAAAATAGCTTTTTTTAAATGGAGATAAACATGCTGTTAAACTCCTGCAAATAGAATTGAAGCAAAAAAAACTAAGGAGGCTAAACTGCAGTATAAACGGAAGGTTGAGGGAAAGTTTAAAATGGGCAATGTGCGGATGGCCTGAAAAGGCCTAAATAGTATGATGGGGAGGAATCAGAAGCAACATAATATTCAGTGTTCTGATTCTGCCTGTTTTGCTACTGAATTGAATCAGTTTTATGCTTGTTTTAATACGAATTCTAACGAGAAATGGATTCCCTTAGGGCAGGGGTGCCCAAACTCGGTCCTAGAGGGCCGGTGTCCTGCATAGTTTAGCTCCAACTTGCGTCAACACACCTACCTTTAAGTTTCTAGTATGCCTAGTAAGAGCTTGATTAGCTGCTTCAGGTGTGTTTGATTAGGGTTGGAGCTAAACTCTGCAGGACACCGGCCCTCCAGGACCGAGTTTGGACACCCCTGCCTTAGGGCATCCGGTATTTCCCCCTTTAATAATAATAGAGGAAAAGACCGTGGAAAAGGTTTTATTACGAGTTAAACCCAAAAAGACAACAGGGCCTGATGGAATAAAGGGGAAGGTGCTGAGGGAATGTGCAACACAGCTGAAGGGAGTGTTGACACAGCTTTTTCAGCTGTCGTTTGATTGTAGTGTTGTACCTCAGGCCTCGAAGGAGAGTACCATTATTCCACTGCCAAAAAAGGCACATGCTAAGGACCTCATAGACTATAGACCAGTGGCTTTAACATCTGTGCTTTGTAAGTGCTTGGAGAGAGTGGTTTGTCAGCAACTCTCCCAAGCAATGATTGGGAAATTGGATCCTTTGCAATTTGCTTACAGAGTTGGGCGTGGAGTTGAAGATGCCACACTCACTCTGATGGATAAGGTTGGAAAATACTTGGATGCAGCAGATTGTTGCGTTAGGATTTGTTTTATGGATTTTTCTTCCGGTTTTAATACTGTGAACATAAACATTCTTTTGAGGAGGTTGGAGGAGCTGCAGGTGCACCAAACTTTTATCTTATGGATTAAGTTTTTTACGGGATCGCCCACAGCACGTATTAGTAAATGGGGGAAAAAAAAAAATCGGAGAATGTGGTTTTAAACACTGGCCTTCCTCAGGGGTGTGTTTTATCAGCAATTCTATTTTATCTTTATATAAATGAAATGACCTGTGATACTGACAATTTGACGCTTATAAAATATGCAGATGATATAGCACTGGTGGGACGTGAAAAGGATTTTCAGTCATTAGATACTTACCTTAGTTTTGTTAATCTTATTACGTCTTGGACAAAGGAGAGTTCTCTTCAGCTTAACATTAGTAAAACTAAAGAAATGTGCTGTGGGGTTAACAACATACGAGCACTCTGTGAACCTTTGTTAGTTAATGGAGAGGAAGTTGAACAGGTGGGATCTTTTAAATACTTAGGCATTGAGATTGACTCCCAATTTTCATTCGATAAGCATTCAGATAATGTTTTTAAAAAGGCTGATCAACGTCTAGGCTTATTGAGAAAACTGAGGAGTTTTAACATTGAAAAGGATATTTTGATTGTTGTATATAAATCACTTATCAAATCTGTTCTTACTTTTAGTATTGTGCCTTGGTTTAACGCTCTCTCTGTTAAAAGTAAACTTAAGGATTATAAATGTGGCGAGTAAAATAATTGGTGAGAGACAAACATCTCTCACTGATATTTACACTATGGCACTAAAAAGGAAAGCCTCTGTTATTGTGGGAGACTCTTCTCATCTTTTGTACAGTTCTTTTCAACTACTTCCAACCGGAAGATGGTACAAAGTGCCTTTGCTGAAAAGGGCCAAGTATAAGAAAGCGTTTATTCCAACTGCCATTGGTATTTTAACTAGGATCTTAAAATGATGTCGTCTGTTGTTGTGAGGATTACTTATGCTGTTTGTGTGTTGAGCCTTTTGTCTGAAGACAAATTTCTACCCCATTGGGGATAGACAATAAAGCTTTTGAAATTCGCTTCAAATATATGACTATTAGTCGATCAGAAAAATATTTAGTCGAGGGCAGCCCTATCATTTACATCATCAGTTATAAAACTCTTCTTTCTCCTTCTACAGGATGAACATGAACACACTCAGTGAGTTTTTCTGCTTGTTTTCTTACTGACTTACATTGTAGGAAGTCGTTCCTGGTTCTGGGAACAATGTTGGTGAATGTGACTGTGGAAATCAACAGACATGAACAGCGTGATTCTCATGATTCTGCATCCATTCCTAACACATTTCTAATATGATGTTCTCCATGATATGAGATGATGATGGACTGGTTTCTGAGAGCAGATGAATCTGCAGGACTTTACCTCTGTCTGAGATCTTCTTGAGCTCCTCTTTGCAGAAATCCTCCAGTTTGTCTCTCAGCTGATGGACAGATTCTCTCAGGACATCAGAAGAGACGAGAGAACTGAAGGAGTCATCCTTTACGTCTGTAGATTCAGGAGGTGCTGAGAGAGACTGGAAACTCTACAGAAAACAGAAATCAAAACTCATCAGCTCCACACTTCACCCAATAACCTGCACCAACATCAGATTTGTGCGGCTCTTGTTGACTCGACTGATCTTTAGTAACTCACCTTAATCCAGCACTTTCACAGCATCAGCTTCATTCTTCTCATATTCATTATATCACATTAGAGCTACAGATTCTAGTATTTGACACTTACACTCTGTGTGAACTTTCTGGGAAATAGTTTGGATGATAAAACATCTGCTAAGAACATAAATGTGCATCTAACAGCTCAAGCACATCAATGGAGTCTCATTGTAGGATTGAGTAGATTTGCTCAGGAAAAGCAGCTTAAAGGCTATGATTAGATAGACCATTATTTATAACTTTAGAGGGGTTAGAGACACTGAAACTTCACAAGGATCCTTAAGACACTCTCATGTTTGGTTTCAATATGCTGAAGCAATGCTAATATACAGCCTTACTTCATGTTTGGGGTCTTCACGGTCAAATTCATGAATGTGTTACAGGCAAATAAAAATCACTTTTATCAGGTTTGAGGATCATCTGATCCAATTTTGATGAACGTTACTCAGAATCAGTACTATTAAGTTCACTGATTTCACCATGATGTAATAAATCAGAAGGAAAAATAAGTTAAAAAGCTGAAATGTTAATGAACTGTTGGTGGCGCTAGTGGTGTTTGACAGCTAAATATATCTTCCAGAAGAAAGAGCTGAGAGAAATGATTCCTAAGAGATTTCCAGAGCTGAAAGCCTTTTGTCTCTTTCAGAAGAAGATGATCAGATGAGAGTCTGACTGATGATTATATAATAAAACACTAATGAACTGTTTCTCTGTGAGTCTCTGTCACAGCAGGATCTGCTCAAGTCCACTATGATCCTGTTCTTCTAGATCTCTGTTACCTGCAGGAACTGGATGTGATCCTGTGTGTGTGAAAGCTGCTCCAGCTCAGCGTCTCTCCTCCTCAGATCATTGATCTCCTGCTCCAGTTGCTCCAGCCGTCCTTCAGCTCGACTCACTGCAGTCTTTTCCTGATCTCTGATCAGCCGTATCAGCTCAGAGCGGCTTCTCTCAATGGAGCGGATGAGCTCAGTAAAGATCCTCTCACTGTCCTCCACTGCTGTCTGTGCAGAGCGCTGTTAGGACACACAGTGATTCAGGCTTCAGTGAGTCTGAACTGAGACGGAGACAAACTTCTCTTCTTCTCCAGACTCACCTTATGAGACTCCACAGCCGCTCTCAGCTGCTGAAGATCTTGCTCTCTCTGCTGGATTCTCTGCTGGAGCATCTTCTGCATCTCCTTCAGCTGCTTCTGCAG
>NW_015505791.1:70366-106725 GCF_001515645.1 Sinocyclocheilus grahami
CAGGTCTTGGACTGAAGGTCTGTCTGCACTGAGGGCAGCTGTAGACTCTCTTCTGATCCTCCTGATCCCAGAAGCCTGTAATACAGATCTTACAGTAACTGTGTCCACAGGGAATGGCCACTGGATCCTTCAGGAGATCCAGACACACTGCACACAAGAAATCATCCTGAGAAAACCTGGCTTCTGCCATTTTACTGCTTAAATACAGAAACACAAACACACAACAGCTCAACTACACTTCAGTTTCTCTTTCCCTGAACACACGTGTTTCCTGTTTCCTGGTTTTGTGTTTGAGTCACGTGTGTAAAAAAAAAAAAAGAAGCTGCTTCCTCATTCCATTCCTGCTCCTGTAGTGTCTCTCTCTCTCTCTCTCTCTCTCTCTCTCACACACACACACACACATACAGGCAGTGCATGGTGGGTCTTTACAGTGTCTGTTCTGTTCCTGTCAGTGTTGTGCATCATTCGGATGAACTGAGAACACCTTTAAATTACAAACCAATGAATGATTTTGAATTGAGGGAGTAAATGGGAGGGTCTCACCTCAGTCGTGGTATTGAAGGTGGAAGAGAGCGCTGGTCATTCACTCCCCAACCTACAATCCCTGCTGGTAACGAGACTCGAACCCAGGACCTTTGGGTTACAAGTCCGACTCGCCAACATTTAAAACTGTTTCTACACTATTGTGTGTGTGTGTGTGTAAGCCTGCATAATCTAATTTTTACAACCTGAATTCCGTAAATGTTGGAAGGTTTTTTAAATCTGAATAAAATTAAAACTAAAAGAATTTAAAATCACATAAGCCAATATTTTATTCATAATAGAACATAGATAATGCACAAAATGAGCTCATTTCAAATTTGATGCCTGCTACAGGTCTCAAAATAGTTGGGACGCGGGCATGTTTAGCATGGTGTAGCATCTCCTCTTCTTTTCAAAACAGTTTGAAGACGTCTGGGCATCGAGGTTATGAGTTTCTGGAGTTTTGGTGCTGGAAATTGGTCCCATTCTTGCCTGATATTCTCCTGACTACGAGGGAAAACCATTTTGTGAATTTAGTATTTTGTCTTGTCATTACATTGTTTGGAGCATAAGAAAAATTTTGAAAAATTATTTTTTATTCATATGTTTTTTTATTCACTCTGTAGAGGACATCGGGACTTTAAAAAGTCCTGTTTTGTAAAAAATAAAAGAGTGGGATTTTTGTTTTAATCAGAAATCAATTTTCATTTTTTATTTCAAATTTGATGCCTGCTACAGGTCTCAAAATAGTTGGGACGCGGGCATGTTTAGCATGGTGTAGCATCTCCTCTTCTTTTCAAAACAGTTTGAAGACGTCTGGGCATCGAGGTTATGAGTTTCTGGAGTTTTGGTGCTGGAAATTGGTCCCATTCTTGCCTGATATTCTCCTGACTACGAGGGAAAACCATTTTGTGAATTTAGTATTTTGTCTTGTCATTACATTGTTTGGAGCATAAGAAAAATTTTGAAAAATTATTTTTTATTCATATGTTTTTTTATTCACTCTGTAGAGGACATCGGGACTTTAAAAAGTCCTGTTTTGTAAAAAATAAAAAGACATGAATAGACATGAAAAGGCAAAAACAGTGGGATTTTTGTTTTAATCAGAAATCAATTTTCATTTTTTAATACCAAATTTTATATAAAGATGATTCTCAACTGTTATGAAAGATATTTAAAAAAAAAAAAAAAAGTCTTTATGCAAAATGTGTGTAAAATGGCCATAAACAAGTTTTTTCCATTATATACAATGTAGCTATAAACTGCATCTAATTTGCATATTAATGTATTTTTGGGGCAACATTGAATGAACAAATAAGTGCAATAACGGGAGTAATAATTAGCAAGATTTTCATAATAATATCTAATATTGAATAGGAATATTGATATATAATTGTTTCTCTATTCCTTTGTCTGGATCCAGAACACCTGAGAAGAGATGATGCAACCCCTCAGAGGACCTCAGATGATGTCAACCCTGAAATAACTTACAGAACTACCACATTTTGCTATAAGTTTGATTGCATCATATAATAATTGCTGTTAATATTATTCATCGTCTGTTTTATTACGTCTTATATTGATTTTTTCCGTTCTGCTGGTTCGTCTGGTCAGAGGAGAACTGGCCCCCCGCCTGAGCCTGGTTTCTCCCAAGGTTTTTTCTCCATTCTGTCCCCGCTGGAGTTTTGGTTCCTTGCCGCTGTCGCCTCTGGCTTGCTTAGTTGGGGACACTTCATTTCCAGCGATATCGTTGACTTGATTGCAAAGATATTATTTAAACTGAGCTGGATGTTGACCTCACTGAATTCAATGATGAACTGTCTTTAACTGAAAAATGAGTGTTTACTATTGTCATTTTGCATTATTGACACTATTTTCCTAATTAATGCTGTTCAGTTGCTTTGTCACAATCTGTATTGTTAAAAGCGCTATATAAATAAAGGTGACTTGACTTGACTTGACTTTGTCGCGTCTCCCAAAATGTGTAACAAACATGCTTTAAGTCCTGGTGTCCTCTACAGTGGACATGTATGAAACTGATGTCCTGTTTCATAACAGAAGGTCATATTTTGATTTGAAACCCCATAACATTTTCCTGAGATGTTGATTTATGACAAACAATTTGTCAATTAGTCAGATTTAAATGATAATTACAAAATATTATCATATTTCCATAAGGGTGTTACATTTGATCACTTAATGAATGTCCACCATTTTTAAAGACCAAAGAGAGGCAGTGGTCACGGTGAAACATCCAATCATTTGGTATCTCTGAAAAGCCCTGAATGTGCTCTGTACAGGACATCCAGACCTAAAACTGTGACATGTCACGTCTCAGAGAAATAGCTAAAACATAATGTCCTCTACGGTGGATAAAACTCCATAGCTGGTAGTCAGGAGGATATAGGTTTCCAGCTGCTGAAGAGTCCGTGGTCGTATTTTTTGTTTAATGATGCGCCAAATGTTCTCTATATGTGAAAGATCTGGACTGCAGGCAGGCCAATTCAGCACCCAGACTGTTCTCCTACGAAGCCATGCTGTTGTAATAGCTGCAGTATGTGGTTTAGCATTGTCCTGCTGAAATACACAAGGCCTTCCCTGAAATAGACGTCGTCTGGAGGGGAGCATATGTTACTCTAAAACCTTTATATACCTTTTAGCATTCATAGTGCCTTCCAAAACATGCAAGCTGCCCATACCGTATGCACTTATGCACCCCCATACCATCAGAGATGCTGGCTTTTGAACTGAACGCTGATAACACGCTGCAAGGTCTCCCTCTTCTTTAGCCCGGAGGACACGGCGTACGTGATTTCCAACAACAATTGCCAAATTTGGACTCGTCTGACCATAGAACACTTTTCCACTTTGAAACAGTCCATTTTAAATGAGCCTTGGGCCACAGGACACGACGGCGCTTCTGGACCATGTCCACATTTGGCTTCCTTTTTGCATGAGCTTTAGTTGGCATCTGCAGATGGCACGGCGGATTGTGTTTACCGACAGTGGTTTCTGGAAGTATTCCTGGGCCCATTTAGTAATGTCAATGACAGAATCATGCCGATGAGTGATGCAGTGTCGTCTGAGGGCCCGAAGACTGTGCTGTAGATTAGAAAATGCATGATCTGGAGCGGAGCAGAACGCGGGAAACGAGCGCTTTTAATCCATTCCTATGGAAGTTGAGCTTGCGCAGCTGAAAAAAGTTCACACACATAAACACGCAGGTTAAACATAAAGAAGAGGACAAATCTGTCAGGCAGCCTGAAGCGAGAACAAAAGAGGAGAACAAGAGGAAACAGGACAACGGTAAGCATAGGCACCGATTTATATTTCTGCCCACACTCTATTCCACTCCAAACCAAATATAAAACATTTTATTCATCAGTTTACATTAGCAAATGATAACGGGCTAGGTTGTCATGCAACAACTGTGCCTTAAATATTTTAACATTCCCATTTTTTACAGCCTAAATATTTTTTTTAGAGCACACATCCTGTTTTGTGCATTATTAGATGTGTTTTGTCCACATTTCATATTTTGTATAATTATATCACTAGGTAACAAAGATACATTAACAAAAATACTAAAACAAAATCTTTTAGAAGGGCCTCACTGATTAATTTTGCCTGGGGCCCCCACTTCATGGTGGTTCAAGAGGACGTGGTGCTGGTTCTTCAAGAGTCACTCACAACTGATCTGTCCATAAAGCCTATAAACTATCAGTCTTCATGTATTTCACAACACTTCAGCATGTTATTCTTATTAAGTGAGGGTCATTTTTTAGGGTGTTTTACCCAAGCAAAGTCTCTGAGAACCTGACACCTTGTTCTTCTGGAGACTCCAGGAAGGTTGCAGTTCTGAAAAATGCTGGCGCTGGAGACTAAATGGTTCCTGATGGTTTCACACCTAATTCTTCACATTAATTCTTAATTATTTTTGCAGTTAACATGCTCTTTTCTTCTCCACCAGTTAAATCTCTTTTTTGGCTCATATTATCTGTAAAAGAAAACCTGCCTAATAATTCTGCACACCCGAATATGAGTTTTCCACTTCCAGCCTTCATGGACAATTATATATCACTCATAAATTATTAAATACAAAATTAATAGTAGTTATTAAGATTGACGTGGTTTGGAACTGGTAAAATGTGCTTGGAAAAAAAATATGACCAGAATATCAACGTGCCTAATAATTATGCACACGGTGTAGTGGTGGTCAGAATTATTAGAACTAGTATTTTCAGCAGCTAAAAATGGTTTTAAGTCAGTTATTTCTATCTTTTGCTGTAGTGTATCAGTAGGAGATATCAGTTTACATTTCCAAACATTCATTTGGCCATTAATTGCAATAATACAGTGAGATTTGAGATCTGATCTGATCATCATCAGTCTGTCTGGAGTCACATGAAGAAACAGAACAAACTGAGACAGACTCAATCCAGAAGAACTGACGCTTCAAGAAACCTGCTGCAAACTCTGCTCAAGTGCACCGAGGGCAAAAGGCTGCTTTAAACACACAGGATGCTCACACCAAATGTTGATTTAATTTAGTTAATAGAAGTTAATTGAAAAAGAAAATCTATTTATGACATTATTTTTGAAAGCATCCTCACTTTACAGCATTTTTACACAAGTGCCTAAAACTTAACAGCACTGTAGCTTTGCAGGAGGTTTCTTGAAGCATCAGTTCTTCTGGATTGACTCTGTCTCAGTTTGTTCTGTTTCTTCCAGAGGCGTAGCAATGGGGCAGGCAAATGCCTCGGGCCCCCGATGGCCGACCATTTAAATCAACAGGAATGTTAATATTAATAGCTATAACACACAGCGACATCTCTCCATCATCCCCCCTATGGGACCCCTCTCTCGTTACACTGGTTATGCTTTTGCCTCCTCGGCCGCCTTTTTCAAACATGTGCAGCGCTGTGCTGTAGATTAGAAAATGCATGATCTGGAGCGGAGCAGAACGCGGGAAACTAGCGTTTTTAATCCATTCCTATGGAAGTTGAGCTTGCGCAACTGAAAAAAGTTCACACACATAAACACGCAGGTTAAACATAAAGAAGAGGACAAATCTGTCAGGCAGCCTGAAGCGAGAACAAAAGAGGAGAACAAGAGGAAACAGGACAACGGTAAGCATAGGCACCGATTTATATTTCTGCCCACACTCTATTCCACTCCAAACCAAATATAAAACATTTTATTCATCAGTTTACATTAGCAAATGATAACGGGCTAGGTTGTCATGCAACAACTGTGCCTTAAATATTTTAACATTCCCATTTTTTACAGCCTAAATATTTTTTTTAGAGCACACATCCTGTTTTGTGCATTATTAGATGTGTTTTGTCCACATTTCATATTTTGTATAATTATATCACTAGGTAACAAAGATACATTAACAAAAATACTAAAACAAAATCTTTTAGAAGGGCCTCACTGATTAATTTTGCCTGGGGCCCCCACTTCATGCAGGTCCGCCTCTGGTTTCTTCATGTGACTCCAGACAGACTGATGATGATCAGATCTCTGTGTGCAGCACTAACATCTCACTGCGTTATTACAATTAATGGCTAAATGAATGTTTGGAAATGTAAACTGATATTTTCTGCTGACACACTACAGCAAAAATAGAAATAACTGACTTAAAACCATGTTTATCTGCTGAAAATATTAGTTCTAATAATTTTGGCCACCACTGTGTATATATATATATAAATATAAAATAAAACAACAAACAAACAAGGCGCTACATCAACACTGTACTGCAACTACAAGCTTAAAATTCCCAATTCTCATATTATGCATGCAGTTTTCTGAGCTCGTATTAATTGCGAGACTTGGATAGAATATTTGCATGACTATTGCATAACTGCATAAAGGAGATTAAAATGATGAAATGCTCATGAAAACGTCACATTTCACCTGGATCAGAATGTAAAAACAGGGAATTACATTTTGCAGTTTGCATAACGACAGATTTTCAGGACCAATAGTTTTTTTAAAATCCAGTTTTAAGACCAATAGCCGTTTTATGTTGTAACAAAATTACCGTAATGCATTCCGAAGTTCAACTTTTTGTAATTCCCAATAGATTTCATTATTGCAATTTGTCCTGCAGCAGCAGCGCTTGATCTTTGTGACGGAGGAGCGCTGGAGAGACGCCTCCCTGCTGTGTCTTCAGCTGGAGCAGGTGAGCTGTGATTTACAGCAGCTGCAGGGCTCAGAGACGCAGCTCATGGGCCTGGTGGATGAGCTGCACCAGGAGGCCCAGCTCAGAGCTCAGCAGGCTGAAGTCCTGGAGACGCAGCTCCGCGAGGAGACTCAGAAAATAGAAGACCTAGAGATGCAGCTAAACAGGTGGAAAATCAGAGGGTTAAGAGGGACATTCTAAAACGCTTAATGTGAAAAACGCTTAACATGGCTTAATGTTTTAAGACAGTGTTTTTAAAAGACCAAACTCTGTAAACATGCTATTAATAAATCATGCTATGTACAGACAAGCAGATGAGTCCAGAATATGAACGTAACTCGTTTAATAACTTTAAGCATTTTCCTTATAACAGTTTTTTATGGGATGAAAACGCTTAACGCATTATTTAATGTGTTGCGTTCATATCCTGGACTCATCTACTTGTCTGTACATAGTATGATTTATTAATAATGTGTTTACAGAGTTTGGTCTTTTAAAAACACTGTCTTAATGCATTAAGCCACTTGAAGCGTTTTCTTTATAATGGTTTTCTATGGGAGGAAAACGCTTAACGTGTAATTAAACGTGTTGCGTTCTTATTATGGGCTCATCTGCTTGTCTGCCTTATTAATGTGTTTACTAAGTTTGGTCTTTTAAAAACACTATTAATGCATTAAGCTACGTTAAGCATTTCAGAATGTCCCGGTAAAGATGAAACTTTAGGACTTGTTGGACAGTGTTTATAGATCTATAGTATAGTCCATAGTCTTAAAGGGATAGTTCACCCACAAAAGGAAAATTCTGTCATTAATTACTCACCCTCATGTCGTTCCAAACCCGTAAGACCTTTGTTCATCTTCGGAACACAAATTAAGATATTTTTGATGAGATCCGAGAGCTCTCTGACCTTCCACAGACAGCAAGCATCCTAAGGTCCAGAAACATAGCAAGGACATCGTTAAAATTATCCATGTGACATCAGGGGTTTAACCGTAATTTTACGAAGCTACGAGAATACTTTTTGTGCGCAAAGAAAACAAAAATAATGACTTTATTCAACAATTTGTTTCCTCCGCATCACCCTATAGCGCCATTTTGGACAGTATCACATACATAAACAACGTATGCAATGTATGTTTGCGGATGCGCTGTTTACGTTGATCTGAACGTTAACAGCGTATCCGTGTGCATACATTGCATACGTTACGTTGTTGTCTATGGAGGGTCAGAGAGCTCTCGGATCTCAATGCAAAATATTTTAATTTGTGTCCGAAGATGAACGATGGTCTTACGGGTTTGGAACGACACGAGGGTGAGTAATTCATAACAGAATTTTCATTTTTTGGCGAGCTATCCCTTTAAGTCTGTATTTTATATTTGTTTATTTTTTATTGATCAGTAAATCGCTGGAGCTGATGGAGCTCCAGATGTTGCATGAAGCCCTTCGGCAGGATCTGCGCAATCAACACAGCGCCCACCAGAAGACGGTGGAGGAACTGCGGCGCGAGAATTCGTAAAGAGCGGGTTGAAGAGACCCCAATAATGTGATATTTAGCCCCTGGAATGTGAATTGTATTAGGGAACCCCGGCAAAAAAATTGTATTTTACCCCCCGGAATGTGATTTTTTTTACTGGGAGACCCCCCTCAATACACGATTGGGCTAGTTTTGAGTTGAAATTGGGCGGGTATTGTTGCAAGAACATGGCAACCCTGATAAACGCACACACTTCACTAGTTTGTAAACTCTTGAAAATGAGCAGATTTGTCCTGCGACGCCACAAACATTTTATAGAATTATCGTGTGAGAAGTAGTTCAACCTCAAACGACCCGTTCTGTTTCATGCATCCTTTCTTAAAGTTTAGTAGAGACGATATACGACATGTCACTACCAATACACAGCCAATACTAAATTGTCCCTAGCATTAATTTTGATCAAACAATTAAATATACAGTATGTGTATGTAATCACTGTTGTTGTGATTTCAACCTGAAATTGATCCCACCACTGATATTACCTGAGAAGTTAAAAAACTTGCGCTTTCAAGGACGCACACTTAATAAATGTGTGGAGTAAGAAGATATAAGAGCTGAAGTGTTTGAAACATACGAGCACAGTTCAGATGAATGATAAAGTTTACCCTCTTTAACTTTTGTGCTCATCTGCTTCTCCCATTTGCTCTTTTTACACTGACTATCGCTAGATATAGACTAATACAATCACATTCAACAATCATTTCTCAAATATTTATTACAATATATACTGATAAACTGAACATTCACTTCAATGCTATGAGAGACTGGATGCTTTCAGCTGACTTCTATTGAACTGTCACCAATTGAACTGCAGCTTAAACTATTTCAAATATAGTGAATTAAGCTACAAACTCCATCATAATGCACAATGTTTCCATCTGACTTGTATTTTGAGCTGCAGATCGTCATATTAATGGAGTGTTTCACTAGTTAGCAGTAAACCGGTTACCTCGCTGAATATGTTCATAGATTTGTGTTGAATGTTATCTTTGGATATTTTATAACATCATACCTTTTCCGCTTATTTCAGTTAATGACATAAAACTAGCAAGCTAAGCAAGTATAGTGCTGACAATGTCGTGTAAACATGACTGAAAACGCGAAAAGCGGAGGAACAGATAAACCGATTCAACTGCGTGAGTCGTTTACGCTGGAACCGCTCTGATTAATTTAAACTCAAACTCGATTCACTAGCAAAAAACAGATCAAAAGAGCCATATATTTTCGAATTTCGACCTCGCTTGTAATGATTTTAAGAAGCAAGTAGTGATGGGTGAAACAGAGCTTCGGAGTGCTTATCTTGAATTATTTGATTTAGATCGGCACTTCGGAGCGGCTTCGCAAATCTTTTGTTTCGGATCAGAGCACGTGTCATGAATCATTTGATTAAGATCAGGATTTCAGAGCGGGTTCGTGAATCATTTGATTCAGATCGGAACTTCAGAGCGCGTATCGTGAATATTTTTTTTAGATTGGAACTACAGAGCGGGTTCGCGAATTGTTTAATTCAGATCAGAACTTCGGAGTGCGTGACGCGAATCATTTGATTTACATCAGGATTTAGGAGTGGGTTCGCAAATCATTTGATTCAGATCGGAACTCCAGAGCGGGTTTGCGAATCATTAATTCAGATCGGAATTTCGGAGCGGGTTTGTGAATCATTAATTCAGATCGGAACTCCAGAGCGGGTTTGCGAATCATTAATTCAGATCGGAACTTCGGAGCGGGTTTGCGAATCATTAATTCAGATCGGAACTTCGGAGCGGGTTTGTGAATCATTAACTCATATCGAAACTCCAGAGCGGGTTTGCGAATCATTAATACATATCGGTACTCCGGAGCGGGTTTGCGAATCATTACTTCAAATCGGAACTTCGGAGCGGGTTTGCGAATCATTAATTCAGATAGGAACTTCGGAGCGGGTTTGTGAATCATTAATTCATATCGGAACTCCGGAGTGGGTTTGCGAATCATTAATTCAGATCGGAACTTCAGAGCGGGTTTTGTGAATCATTAATTCAGATCGGAACTTCGGAGCGGGTTTGCGAATCATTAATTCATATCGGAACTTCGGAGCGGGTTTGCGAATCATTAATTCAGATCGGAACTTCAGAGCGGGTTTGTGAATCATTAATTCCGATCGGAACTCCAGAGTGGGTTTGTGAATCATTCATTCAGATCGGAACTTGGAGTGCGTATTGCAAATCATTAATTCAGATCTGAACTTGGAGTGCGTATTGCGAATCATGAATTCAGATCGGAACTTGGAGTGCGTATTGCGAATCATTAATTCAGATCGGAACTTGGAGTGCGTATTGCGAATCATTAATTCAGATCGGAACTCCGGACCGGGTTTGTGAATCATTAATTCAGATCGAAACTTCGGAGCGGGTTTGTGAATCTTTTGATTCTGATCAGGACTTCGGAGCGCGTATCAATAATAATTTTTCTGATTTCTTTTTTATTAAAAAAATACCAAGCATTAAACCATTACAGTTATGAAAACAAAAAAAACTAAAAAAGTATACTCAAATACAAATCACTTAACCATGGTTTTATTATAGTAAAAGTGTAGTAATCATGTTTTTGTGCGTATTGATTACCATTTGTATAACCACAGTTTTGTGAAATTCAGGAAACCCAAATTAACTAAATTATATTTTATGATACTTTCTTTTGAGTAGTCAAACAATCCAAAGAACACATCTTTAGAAACTGCTGCTGTAATGTTGTTTGTTTCATATAATCAAAATTTTATAATTATTGTCTGATGAATATGCTAATGTAAAAAGCTCTCTTTATGAATTATGAGTTAGCTAACATAGCTGTAAGTACAGACTTTAGATGTCAAAAGTCTATCATTAATACAGAAATGTTGGGGTTGTTGGATGGGGAGGGGGTTGTTGTCTGCTGTTATGTCCCCACCAATGTCAGGATCAAACATACATCCTATAGCAGGGATCCTCAAATCTGGCCCACAGGATCCACTTTCCTGCAGAGTTTAGCTCTAACCCTAATCAAATTCCAAAAAGAAAATTAAGCTGTTTTCTGCGGATAAACAGATGTGTGTGTGTGTGTGTGTGTGTGTGTGTGTGTGTGCAGGTTTAAGGATTGTCTGTCAGGTGAGAAGGACTCCCTGGAGCTGCAGGTGAACAGGTTACAGGTGGAGTTGGATACTGCTAGGAATACTGTGCACTCCAATCGTTCCACAGAACCCTGCAGCAGGTCATTTTATTTCGTATTTTATATTATTTTTTATATTTTGTATTTTATTTTTCCCTTTTTTTGTATATTTTATTTTATTTTGTTTTAATTTATTTTTATTTTGTAATTTTAATTTAATATATAAGAAAATTAAGCTGTTTTCTGCGGATAAACAGATGTGTGTGTGTGTGTGTGTGTGTGTGTGTGTGTGTGCAGGTTTAAGGATTGTCTGTCAGGTGAGAAGGACTCCCTGGAGCTGCAGGTGAACAGGTTACAGGTGGAGTTGGATACTGTTAGGAATACTGTGCACTCCAATCGTTCCACAGAACCCTGCAGCAGGTCATTTTATTTCGTATTTTATATTATTTTTTATATTTTGTATTTTATTTTTCCCTTTTTTTGTATATTTTATTTTATTTTGTTTTAATTTATTTTTATTTTGTAATTTTAATTTAATATATTTTTTTTAATGTTATTTTAATTTATACATTATTCTATGATTTTTCTGGTTTCCTCACAGGTGGAGTGCTGAGGCGGACCGATGGGAAAAGATTGTATGAAGACCTGCTCAGACTCACCACACAGCAGGTACCCTGTCTGAATGAGAACACTACGAACTGTTGTGCTTCACGCACATGTACGCAGCCCGTTTTAATGTGTATTTGGTTTGGTCAGGGCCAGCGGGCAGCAGATGGGCATCTCAAACCCCCGTGAGGATCCAAACACACAGCAGAGTGTCACATCTTACACTGATTCAAACTGACCCATGAAAAACCCCTAAACCTGTAGTTCTGTTGAAATCACTCTTATTGAATATGCAGGGTTTATGAAAGAAGAGAGCTGTTCAGATCAAGTTCTTCACTTTTATTTGTTTTGCTGTTTGTTCTCTGGTGCTCCAGGGTCACCAGAATTACAATAAATGTTATGAAGTTTATTTAGAGTTTTATGCATTTATCTAGCAAATCACACTGTATTGTATGCACCCATTGGCTGAAATTTTCTTAATTGAACTGCATGTTGTTCAAGGCTGTGAGAGTGTTTAGACACTAGATGGTGATGTTCTACCACTGACCGTCATATCAAACCTCAGGGAGCAGGTCAAGACAAAGCTGGAATGTATTTCACATCTTTCCAAACTACAGACACAACTCGACTTCTGCAGAGCTGCAGCTCCTGACGGAAGCAGAAGATGTGAATGTCCTCCGATCCACCGCGACTCTGTCTGACCTCAGAAATGTGTTTCTCAGTGATCCATGAAACCCAGACTGCTGTGATATGAGCCATGCTGGACGTCAGAGCACTCTTCTGCTGTTTACAGGGAAATCTGTCGGCGCTCATATCAGACCTTTAGAGTCACAGATGTCTGTACACGAATACATTTATTGTCAAATACTACTTTGTTGAGGCTGATGTGTGGATTGTACCCCAAAATTAATCTTTTTCGTGTGTCTCATTTATTTTACTATAGTTGTCCTTTTTGACTGTGAAAATAACCCACGACCATTTAGCCTTTTTCTAATCATATCCCTGATTTTTTTGCATTCATATATTCATATATTCAAGTGGCACAAAAGTCACCAAGTTCCACACCATTTGAAAAAAATAAAGATTATGCAAATGAGAACATATCACAGACTTATGTTTTTATATAATGGATAATGTGCAGTCAGTCGGTCGGTCAGTATCACTAAAACTCAATCAAGATTGGAGGGTCTTGTATCACCCTGAAGGGGTTTATTTTGTCATAAAGATCAGCTGAACGCATATGATCCGACTTATGGCTGCTAATACCAAATTCAAACACACATAGACATGAGATTTTGATTTTATTATTTTGTAGAAACTAGTGTGGATAAGTGTATGCGGAGGAACATTATTTTGGTCGTCACGTGAGTTGTGTGCGCATGAGTCTGATGTTTTGAGGCACGCTGCTGTGATTGATGCAAATGTCACTAACAACATCAAAACTCCAAAAACTGAAAGACGGATATCCGCCGGAAATATCTTAGGCAAGAGCTTATATGCTGTTGTTGTTGCTGACTTTTAAACAAAGTAGTAACTGGTTTAGAGGTGGCATTGTTTTAAGACCACAAACAGCGAATGTGAAGCTATGTTGATTCATGTTTTATTACGGGCTTCAAGTTCCTTTTTCGCTTGCAAACTCTTTATCGTTTCGAGGTTCAAGCTGTTGTGGCTTCAAGCTTCTTTCACTGCATATTCTTTCCTTTATAGAGTAACTAGTTACATGCAACGGAATTACGTAATTTAATTACAAAATAAATGTAAGTGTAATCTGTTACAGTTACTGAGAAAAAAATTTGCAATTAAATTACAGTTACTTATGAAAATGTTAACAATTACAAAGGGAGTTACATTTGAATATTTTCACACACATACAGATTTGATTGATTCCTTTCTCAAATTGCAGAGACTGCTCTAAAATATGAGACACCAATATTTCAGGAGTTTAGGACACAGAATAGGACAGACGCTTATTCAATAACTGTTTTATTTGTTTATGTATATGTTTCATTTTTTAAGATTCACTTTTTCCCCCCAAAGACATTGTTAGATGCCAGTGTTTTCTGTCATAGCAAAGATTTAATTTCAAAAACAGTATCATAGCTATTAAAGTATTTCTTGTTATGATATTAAATCTATTTAACCGCAGAATGATCCAAAAGTAAAAGGCAGTGTGCTAAAGTCTGATTTTGTGCTGGCTGTGCTTTAAAATGAAATGATTATGATCTTAAATCAAGTAATGAAGGATTTTGTAAGTCTGGCAGTAATCAGTGTTGAGTTCTACTGTAAGGTTAACCCTGCCTTACATGTTTGAAAATCATTAACAGTTGAAAACATTCGAAAAGTAATCAAAATCAGTTACATTACTTTAATAAAGTAATTGGAATAGCTACACTAATAAGGTAATCTGTAACTTATTACATTTCCAAAGTAACCTTCCCAACTCTGCGGATATGTAGCCTAGGTATGCAGTTTTCCCGGGAAATTAATCCCGACAACTCTAGCAATGTAGGATAAGATAAACACGCTAAGATGGTTTATTCTGTTTATTATTTACATGTTAATTTCAAACAGAAAAATACATAACTTATGCCTAGTTTCGATTTGCTCAGACTGTTTGGTTTGACTCTTTGCTCTTTTCACACTCGATTATTAGGTCTGAACTGCAGTCTCGACTCTAAGCTGTAGTAACTAGTAACGGGTAAATACTTTCACTGCTTTATTCTTGCTTATGGTTGCGTTGGGTTTACTGCCAAAACTTTAAATGCAACTGCTTTCCAAAGGGAGTTTATTAGATGAGCAGCTTTGAAAAACAAAATGCATTGCACTAATGCTGAACCTGCTTTACATTTACAGTAACATGCAGGAACTGTGCATGAGCTCAGGGTTTGTGAGGGTTTTCAGGAGACGCAGGGAGTCTGGATGACTCTTACCGTCATTACGTAGAAAAACAGACGCGACTGAACGTCTGACTGATTTCCCTGGTGATGTCAGGGGTTTTCAAAGTCTCTTGTGTTTAGGGAACAGGCCTTTTGTATACGATTCAAAAATATTATTATGGAGAGCTTTTTCCACATGCTTATATCAATAATAAGGCTGCCACCTCAAACAGATGTTTGGAGCGAGTCCTCCGATCCGATCAGCGAGTTGGACTCTTGTGATGTTGCCATGGAGACGTGGGTCCCGGACCCCTGCTGGTGAACGGCAGAACTTCACCGCAGCTGCTGTATTCTGACTGTGTGTTCTTAGTGCTTTTTATTAATTTTTTTAATGAATGCTAAAGACACAGCATAATTTGTTAAACAATAGGCTTTACAGATATAACAAGACATCTAAACACAACATACTATATAAGTATGTGTGTGTATACACACACACACACATATACAGTTGTGCTCATAAGATTACACACGCCTTGCAGAATATGCAAATATGTTAATAATTTTAACTAAATAAGAGAGATTGAAACATGAACTTGAAAATTGCATGTTATTTTTATTCAGCAGGCCTACTCTAAGCTATTTCACATAACAGATGTTTATATATACTTCACAAGACAAAATAATAACTTGATTAATTCAAACTGACGCCGTTCAAAAGTTTATCTTAATAATCTGAGTTGTTTCCTGGATGATCCACGACTGTTTTTATGTTTTGTGATTTGTGAGTTGTTCATGAGTCCCTCGTTGGTCCTGAGCAGTTCAAGTGGCTGCTGTTCTTCAGAAAAATCCCCCAGCTCCTGCACATTCTTTGGTTTTCCAGCATTTTTGTGTATTTGAACCCTGTATGATTTGAGATCCATCTTTTCACTCGGAGGACAACTGAGGGACTCATACATAACTATTACAAAAGGTGAAAACATGTAATGATGCTTAAGAAGGCAACACAATGCATTAAGAGATGGGGGATGTAAACTTTTGAATTTAAAATTATTAGCATTTTGTAAATTCTGCAAGGGGCATGTCAATTTATGGGCATAACTGTATGTATGACTAAAAACACATCTGTTCCACCTTTATTTGACCATCTAACTCTAACACTTTCTATTCTATTTTAATTCTACTTTATCTATATTTATCTTCTTTTTTATTTTTATTTTAAAAAACAAACAAACAAACAAAAAAACCTTGCTACGTGTACTGCATTAATCTAACTGAGACTTGTTATAGCACTTGCATATCATTGCTCTTTTGTTGATTTTGTTTGCTTCTATTGTCCTCATTTGTAAGTTGCTTTGGATAAAAGCATCTGCTAAATGGCTAAATGTAAATATAAATATACGCGCACGCACACACGCACACACACACACACACACATATACATATGTATATATAGTAAGCAGTTTCACAATTGTACTTTTTTATTAGTTTTTAACTCTTTAGTAAATAATATTGTATATATAGATATTTTTTATCAATTAATACTTTTAAAGGGGTCATCCGATGCTACATGCACTTTTGTGACGTCACACAGAAAGGCCCCTCCCACGATAGTTTGATTGACAGTAGTGTTTCAGCACAGACTGGACTGGTGTCTTACCTTAGCTCCGCCCCTGAGTGACTGTCATCAGTCCACCCTTGTTTCACCGCCGGAGCAGATGTAGACAAGAGTGACTCCTAAGCGATTAAGGTCTTCTGTTGTTGGATGTAATAATGAACAGCAGTCGTCATTTACTCCTTACATCTGAGCCGCTGAGGATGTAGTGGATTACGTTTGTTTTTGAAGGGAATGCGCCCCCGATCTACATAAATGCGTGTCTATGTTCGCGCGAATCATTCGTGATCCAGTCTCACCTACAGAAGAAGTGAGTGTAATGTTTTTTAATGAATCTTTGCAAATCGCCTTTCCTAATAATGTGCTAATTAGCAAGTTTCACGATGAGTGCAGCTAAAGACGCAGTCCCTCAGAGAGCAGCTGGGAAGAGAGGGGCGGGGCCAGCAGAGCTCATTAGCATTTAAAGGAAAATGCTACAAAACGGCTTACTCTGAAAAGAGCTGTTTTTGACAGGGTAAAAAATGTGTTTTTACACTACCATTGAGAAATTTTAACCAAACTATGTTACAGACTTTTCATTAAGACCCTAAAGAATCATATCAGCTTCTGGAAGATGGGCATCGGATGACCCCTTTAAGACCTTAAAACTTAGTTTAGAATGACTCTTAGAATTAGAATTTCGTTTTTATGTATATGAAATTTACTACACAAAATCACAAGATTCACCATAAAATTAACAGATATATCTGTTGATTCAAAATATATACAAACATCTTTGAAAGTTTCATCAAAATTGTGTCCTCATTTCTGTAGGATTATTTTCATAAAGTTTAAAAATAAGTGTTGACATGACATCAGTTTACTTACAGTAAAAATAGAAATAAATGAGTTTAGTCTGATGCTGATGCATGTATGCAAACACAAACAGGGTGTGCAATGGAAGTAATGGAAGCACGAGTATGCAAATTGAGGTGCAGCTCAGGAGTCTTTCTGATTGGTTGATTAGTTGAACACTCTGGTTCTCAGCCAATCAGAATGTGCCAGTGATTATTGTGTTCAGCAGTGCTGGTGGAGACGGAGACTTTAAAGGGTGTGTGTCGCTTGCTACTGGTTCTTTTGCTTTCTTTGTTTTCCCTTCTGCAAGTATTATAATTCCCCTTTTGTTTTTTACTTTTGTTTTCTAGTGGTGTTTTGCTGCCACAACACCTTAAAGAAATTAATCTGTATGGCTAGGTTTTAAAAGAAACCGAGGGAAATGAGAAGTTGAGAGTAGATTATGGAATTGACACAAGGGGAATAAAAATTCAATCAGAACAGACACAAATCATGTCAGAATGACCAGCAATGGAGTTTCCCTTTACAGAAAAGGGGAGGGTTGTATTTCTTTTTTAAAGCATGCATTTTATAAAAATATAAGTGTAGTCTGTATGTTGAGCAGTTCAGGCAGAATTACAGAAGTTGATGTTGGAAGTTCAGATCAAACCCAGAGCCCAATGTTTGGGGAACATCAACATCTGCACAAACACTGATCAGAGCAGATGATGTTTGGAAGTGACATACACAAACTTGTGTTTGAAAAGCTGTGCCACTTTATATGTGTGTGTGTAATATTTATTGTAGATGTGTATCGTTTGTTGACCGTCCCTCACTTGAAAACACCAATCAGTATCGTGTATCACATCATTGAGTGAATTATTACATCCCTATTACATTTGGTAAATGCGCTTAGGGCCGTTGCATTTGCTTAGTCTAGTTTTGACATAAAAGGGCACTAAATTACAACTACTAATTATTTTTCTGTCACACCATTAAACGTAGTCGAAACGTAAATTTATGTATAAACTACAGAAACCTCCAGCAGATTGATTGAATTGCATCAATAAGCTCATATTATACCTGGAAAACTTAATCTTTGGATATTATATGATGTTGACATTTACATTTGTTGACATTTTAAGAGGAAACATTATGTGAATAATTACTCATTAGTGGCTCTTCAAAACTAACCCGATTTAAACCGCACACCTTTCTATGGGCTGGTTGACTGACTGATTTAGCTGATAGTCTGCGGTGTAAAAGTGCAGACAGGTTCAGATGTGTGAATGTGATGTTAATGTATTTAATTACAGAAGTTCTGAGTAATCTTTCTGGTTTACTTTCAGTAAAAGCTTTTAGTACTGGGGTCAGTTGCACTAGCTGTAAGTTACAACTTAGTTACAACATTTTTATGTAAAGTGGCACTAAGTTATGATTCACAAATTAAATTATTTTTTTGTTGCACCATAAAAATGAAATGTAAGTTACGACTTACGCACTATTAAATATTTTTCGTTGAACTATAAACTAGAATGAATCGTAAGTTACGACTTGCGCACTGCTAAATATGTTCTCGTTGCACAATAAACTAGAATGAATTGTAAGTTATGACTTACGCACTGCTAAATATTTTTCGTTGCACTATAAACTAGAATGAATCGTAAGTTACGACTTGCGCACTGCTAAATATGTTCTCGTTGCACAATAAACTAGAATGAATTGTAAGTTATGACTTACGCACTGCTAAATATTTTTCGTTGCACTATAAACTAGAATGAATCGTAAGTTACGACTTGCGCACTGCTAAATATGTTCTCGTTGCACAATAAACTAGAATGAATTGTAAGTTATGACTTACGCACTGCTAAATATTTTTCGTTGCACTATAAACTAGAATGAATCGTAAGTTACGACTTGCGCACTGCTAAATATGTTCTCGTTGCACAATAAACTAGAATGAATTGTAAGTTATGACTTACGCACTGCTAAATATTTTTCGTTGCACTATAAACTAGAATGAATCGTAAGTTACGACTTGCGCACTGCTAAATATGTTCTCGTTGCACAATAAACTAGAATGAATTGTAAGTTATGACTTACGCACTGCTAAATATTTTTCGTTGCACTATAAACTAGAATGAATCGTAAGTTACGACTTGCGCACTGCTAAATATGTTCTCGTTGCACAATAAACTAGAATGAATTGTAAGTTATGACTTACGCACTGCTAAATATTTTTCGTTGCACTATAAACTAGAATGAATCGTAAGTTACGACTTGCGCACTGCTAAATATGTTCTCGTTGCACAATAAACTAGAATGAATTGTAAGTTATGACTTACGCACTGCTAAATATTTTTCGTTGCACTATAAACTAGAATGAATCGTAAGTTACGACTTGCGCACTGCTAAATATGTTCTCGTTGCACAATAAACTAGAATGAATTGTAAGTTATGACTTACGCACTGCTAAATATTTTTCGTTGCACTATAAACTAGAATGAATCGTAAGTTACGACTTGCGCACTGCTAAATATGTTCTCGTTGCACAATAAACTAGAATGAATTGTAAGTTATGACTTACGCACTGCTAAATATTTTTCGTTGCACTATAAACTAGAATGAATCGTAAGTTACGACTTGCGCACTGCTAAATATGTTCTCGTTGCACAATAAACTAGAATGAATTGTAAGTTATGACTTACGCACTGCTAAATATTTTTCGTTGCACTATAAACTAGAATGAATCGTAAGTTACGACTTGCGCACTGCTAAATATGTTCTCGTTGCACAATAAACTAGAATGAATTGTAAGTTATGACTTACGCACTGCTAAATATTTTTCGTTGCACTATAAACTAGAATGAATCGTAAGTTACGACTTGCGCACTGCTAAATATGTTCTCGTTGCACAATAAACTAGAATGAATTGTAAGTTATGACTTACGCACTGCTAAATATTTTTCGTTGCACTATAAACTAGAATGAATCGTAAGTTACGACTTGCGCACTGCTAAATATGTTCTCGTTGCACAATAAACTAGAATGAATTGTAAGTTATGACTTACGCACTGCTAAATATTTTTCGTTGCACTATAAACTAGAATGAATCGTAAGTTACGACTTGCGCACTGCTAAATATGTTCTCGTTGCACAATAAACTAGAATGAATTGTAAGTTATGACTTACGCACTGCTAAATATTTTTCGTTGCACTATAAACTAGAATGAATCGTAAGTTACGACTTGCGCACTGCTAAATATGTTCTCGTTGCACAATAAACTAGAATGAATTGTAAGTTATGACTTACGCACTGCTAAATATTTTTCGTTGCACTATAAACTAGAATGAATCGTAAGTTACGACTTGCGCACTGCTAAATATGTTCTCGTTGCACAATAAACTAGAATGAATTGTAAGTTATGACTTACGCACTGCTAAATATTTTTCGTTGCACTATAAACTAGAATGAATCGTAAGTTACGACTTGCGCACTGCTAAATATGTTCTCGTTGCACAATAAACTAGAATGAATTGTAAGTTATGACTTACGCACTGCTAAATATTTTTCGTTGCACTATAAACTAGAATGAATCGTAAGTTACGACTTGCGCACTGCTAAATATGTTCTCGTTGCACAATAAACTAGAATGAATTGTAAGTTATGACTTACGCACTGCTAAATATTTTTCGTTGCACTATAAACTAGAATGAATCGTAAGTTACGACTTGCGCACTGCTAAATATGTTCTCGTTGCACAATAAACTAGAATGAATTGTAAGTTATGACTTACGCACTGCTAAATATTTTTCGTTGCACTATAAACTAGAATGAATCGTAAGTTACGACTTGCGCACTGCTAAATATGTTCTCGTTGCACAATAAACTAGAATGAATTGTAAGTTATGACTTACGCACTGCTAAATATTTTTCGTTGCACTATAAACTAGAATGAATCGTAAGTTACGACTTGCGCACTGCTAAATATGTTCTCGTTGCACAATAAACTAGAATGAATTGTAAGTTATGACTTACGCACTGCTAAATATTTTTCGTTGCACTATAAACTAGAATGAATCGTAAGTTACGACTTGCGCACTGCTAAATATGTTCTCGTTGCACAATAAACTAGAATGAATTGTAAGTTATGACTTACGCACTGCTAAATATTTTTCGTTGCACTATAAACTAGAATGAATCGTAAGTTACGACTTGCGCACTGCTAAATATGTTCTCGTTGCACAATAAACTAGAATGAATTGTAAGTTATGACTTACGCACTGCTAAATATTTTTCGTTGCACTATAAACTAGAATGAATCGTAAGTTACGACTTGCGCACTGCTAAATATGTTCTCGTTGCACAATAAACTAGAATGAATTGTAAGTTATGACTTACGCACTGCTAAATATTTTTCGTTGCACTATAAACTAGAATGAATCGTAAGTTACGACTTGCGCACTGCTAAATATGTTCTCGTTGCACAATAAACTAGAATGAATTGTAAGTTATGACTTACGCACTGCTAAATATTTTTCGTTGCACTATAAACTAGAATGAATCGTAAGTTACGACTTGCGCACTGCTAAATATGTTCTCGTTGCACAATAAACTAGAATGAATTGTAAGTTATGACTTACGCACTGCTAAATATTTTTCGTTGCACTATAAACTAGAATGAATCGTAAGTTACGACTTGCGCACTGCTAAATATGTTCTCGTTGCACAATAAACTAGAATGAATTGTAAGTTATGACTTACGCACTGCTAAATATTTTTCGTTGCACTATAAACTAGAATGAATCGTAAGTTACGACTTGCGCACTGCTAAATATGTTCTCGTTGCACAATAAACTAGAATGAATTGTAAGTTATGACTTACGCACTGCTAAATATTTTTCGTTGCACTATAAACTAGAATGAATCGTAAGTTACGACTTGCGCACTGCTAAATATGTTCTCGTTGCACAATAAACTAGAATGAATTGTAAGTTATGACTTACGCACTGCTAAATATTTTTCGTTGCACTATAAACTAGAATGAATCGTAAGTTACGACTTGCGCACTGCTAAATATGTTCTCGTTGCACAATAAACTAGAATGAATTGTAAGTTATGACTTACGCACTGCTAAATATTTTTCGTTGCACTATAAACTAGAATGAATCGTAAGTTACGACTTGCGCACTGCTAAATATGTTCTCGTTGCACAATAAACTAGAATGAATTGTAAGTTATGACTTACGCACTGCTAAATATTTTTCGTTGCACTATAAACTAGAATGAATCGTAAGTTACGACTTGCGCACTGCTAAATATGTTTTCGTTGCACTATAAACTAGAATGAATTGTAAGTTACGAGTTGCGCACTGCTAAATATTTTTTCGTTGCACGATTAAACTAGAATAAATCGGAAGTTACGACTTGCGCACTGCTAAATATTTTTCGTTGCACCATAAACTAGAATGAATCGTAAGTTATGACTTACGCACTGCTAAATATTTTTCGTTGCACTATAAACTAGAATAAATCGGAAGTTACGACTTACGCACTGCTAAATATTTTTTAATATTGATACCTCTGAATTTTGATTAATCGTGAGTAACAGTTAGAATAAATTGATTGAATTGCATCAGTAAGCTCATTTTGTACTCGACAAACTTCAATTCTTTACACATATATGATGATTCTGACATTTACAGTCATTTACATTTTAAGAGAGAGAGCTTTATTTGAATAAAATGCTTGTTAGTGGCTCTTCAAAAGAAACCAATTTAAGTGTTTCTAAATGATTTCTAGAATCTCTATTAGAGTGTGTTTTCTGTGCGTGGATCAAGAGCAAGTGTTATAGACGCATTAAACTCTCTGAACACACACCATCTCTCATCATTCAGCCCAAAAATGGCTGCACACTAATCTGAAGCCACGGTTCAATATGAAGGCGACGACTGAACCGGAAAGGTTTAACGTTTTAAGACGACAAAAGCTCCATTCAGCCCTGAGACTCATAATATTTTATTCAGTGATCCGCAGCAGCCCGTTAGCGTCTCGCACTCGCTGAGAAAGCAAACACAGACGGCGTGTAGGATAATATTTGCGCATGTGTGTGTGAGTGTGTATCGCAGGTAAAGACAGAAATATCGGTGTTCGGTACAGAAGGTAATTCTTAAATCCATTATCACGTCTCTCAGCTCAAGTTCATGCGCTCCAATATCTGCTGACAGCTTTTGCATGTGTGTGTGAGTGTGTATCGCAGGTAAAGACAGAAATATCGGTGTTCGGTACAGAAGGTAATTCTTAAATCCATTATCACATCTCTCAGCTCAAGTTCATGCGCTCCAATATCTGCTGACAGCTTTCACAGCTAAACACAGAAAGAGCACAAATTCCTCCAGCATTAAAAAATGAATGCGTTGCACACCTGACCGAGAACATATATAGCCATGAAACTGTGTTTGCCTTTAAACTGTATGAATTTAACGGTAAAAGACTGTAAAAATGCTACAGTAAAAACCTGTTAAATGGTTAACGGCAAGTTCCCCTACTATATACGGTGAAAAACTGTATTGGACATTACATGTAATTTTTACGGTAGTATACCGTTTTTGGAAGTGAAAAAAGAATGTATAATTTACAGTGAATAACCGAATTCCCTTCATTACATTTCAAATTTTATGTTTTTCTGTTGTTGACGTAACTATGCTGCTTAGTTTTTTCTTATCAGTTTTGTATATTAGGGTTGTGTGTTACACCTAATGTTGTTAAATGAATGTTTATTGCATTATTTCAGTGTCATGTGTGTTACCGTGATGGTGTTTAGTGATTAGAATTGAATTGGCATTTCACACAGGTGATGCATTCTGGGAAATGTATTCTTCCACCCTGCCTGTACAAAGGTAATTTATTAAATATGATGAAATATGTAAACACATTTCTACTGGTGATATTGTTTTTCAAGCCAACATTCAAAGTGCTTTGACAAACCTTCCTTCTATAGTGATTTTACAGTGATATAGTTTTCTATGAATTTCATTTTAATTCTTCTTCATTGTATTCAAATCCAAACAGCATCTTCTGCATCTGTTGTTAAATGTTTGTCTACGCACTTCACTATCTATAGTAGTCTAATACTGCAGTTTCTCAAAGTCACCAGCCAACCAAGTTTAGTTTTTTAAAGTGAAGTTGGCATTGACTGACGTCTCCGTCAGGTGGAACAGTGTATAAACACCAGACAGAAGTTTCTCACGTCATCTGTGTTCATCGCTGTCTGTTGCTCTTTGACCTTCTGACCCCTTACATGACCTTCGTCCAGGAGCAGCAGTGTTTGAGGTCAAAGGTCACCTCCCACGCTGTCACACCTGCTGCTGCCACCCAGAGATTTCCTCCATGCTGCACTAAAGTTAATTTATTAAATATGATGAAAAAACTCATTTTTATTGGTAGCATTTCAGAGATCTCTCTGTCTGGCTTTTTAATAATTTCCACAAAACTCTGCAAAGTATTTGGCAAATCAAGTGTTATCTTGGTATCATTAATACTCTATTACAACTTTGGTAATATTTTTAACTAATTTTGTTTTTAGATATTCTGTGTTCCTTTTATATTCAAACTTAGTCATTTTTATTAGTTTTTTTAATCGACTTTAGTACTGTTTTAGTGCTTAAACTAACAGACGTTGCTTTCACTAAAAAAAAATTCATTTTAAAATTGCTAGTAATTTTTACAGATAATTGTAAAGATACAGTTATGTTGAATTAAACATAAAATTAGAAAGTAGAAAAACAAATAAAGTGCAGTCCAATCATTTTTCATTTACAATCTCGGTTACTATTTTTCATTGTTGGCAAGTAGCTATTTTATTTTATTTTTTTATTTTTTTATTTTTTTTTATTTTATTTATTTATTTTATTGTTGGCAAGTAGCTATTTTTTATTTTATTTTATTTTTTTATTTTTTCATTTTATTTTTAATTTCTAATTTAATTTTATATTTTTGTTACGTTGTTTTATTTTTTTATTTTATTTTATATTTTTAATGTTATGTTATGTTATTTTTTTTATTTTATTTTTTTAGTAAGTAATGCCTTTTTTATGGTTTTAGTTAACGATAATAACCCTGGTCAAGTCAATATTCAGAGTCTGTCCTGACAAAACCTTTCTTTTCCTAGGTAAAAATGACAGTTATATACATTTCAGTTGATTTAATATTCCGCTTCCTTAAATAAATTGAATTGCAACTCTGCATCCTACTACCTTAAATCAAATTCATCAATTAAACTGTAATGAGAGACTTTCTCAATGCATCGCTGCATGACCCTGGAGCGAACGAAGGCCGTGTGTTTGTGACAGGACCGCCGTGACGTATAAGCTCCTGACATTACATGCATGTTGAGAGCATTAGCTGTTTCTCCATGACCATTAGCGTGTTCTGCTGATGTGTGTGTGTGTGTGTGCTGTAGTTTTAAAGCCGAGTCATAAAAGTCAAAAACGTATGGAAACGGCATCAGACGCAGAATTATCTAAACCTTCATGCATTTACTGACTGGACTTTATGGTGTTTGTGACGTGCTTCTGCTGCCGCCCGTCGAGAGATTCATGCACGCACTGATTTTATGAGCAAATTCACGAAGGAAAGCTCAGGATTCGGGAGCAGAGATTAATGTTGAGGGCCAGCGTCTGAAAGGAACATTGTGTAGCCAGCCGTCTCTCAGCCAGAGCTGTAATTCACTCTCGCAAACTCACATTAATGAGCTGCAAAAGCACAATAAACACACAATCACCCTGACTTATGATCAGCTGAAGTCAGCGCTGCGCGCAACACTCCTGTAAGTGTTATCTACATGTTACACACTGCAAACTGTTTCTTGAACCTTAAACCGCATAAACACATTTCATTACACCAAATACACAACATAACGTTCTTTTTTGCAGCATCATATGACCCCTTTAAAGTAAATCAATTCATGTTTGATTCACACAGTGAAGACTATGCAGTGTTTTAGTTACACACTTTAGTATTTCTTACCGCATGTTAAATGAACCTACTGTTGCCAAAAAACCTTTATTGAAAAATATTTTCAATTTGTACTTTTGTTCTATTGCATTTGTAATCTGCTGCTTTGTTAATTTTATAACAACCATAAAATATAAAAACAGCTATTTTGAGATATATCGTATCATGAAAGTTCTTCATACCGTGAAATAAGATTTTGGTCATAATGTCGATTTCTTCTTGAAGTATGTGTGGAAGTTTGAGAGACTGAAATAGTATTTTCTTGTAAAGTATACTCCAATACTCTGTTTTATTTACTACTTCAATTTTTTTTATTTATAGTGTTGGCAAGTAGCTGAAATGCAATGTTTATTTTCTTTTATTTGACCTGACAATCACTACCACAAACAAAAGCTTGTTCTGCTCAGGTTTGATTTTGAGCGTTTGGGTTTGTTGGAGTGTTTTTAAGCTCACTGAGAAGGACAGATATTTGACTTTATAAAGCAGGACATAATTGAGAGTCCGCAGAACGAAAACAATGAAAACAACCCTGAACTTCTTCCAAATGGCAGTGATTTCATCTCTCCATGGCTTCCTCAGTGCTGTTTGTGCGTCTGCATCAGTGCTGGCTTCCAGATGTTTCTCACCGCGTCTCTGAGAGCGTAAGGATGTGTTTGTGAGATGCTCACGTGATCTTCTGAGCTCAGAGGAGAAAACGTTTGCTTTTGGGAGAGTTTGGTTAAAGTCAGTTGGCAGGAACCGCAAATGAAGCCGAAGCTCAAGCGGACTGAAACAATATTGTGTTTGCATGCTTCCTGCGATCAGAGAGCGAGTGTGTGAAGACTGCAGTGACAACACACACACACACACACACACACAATCCTCATCACACACACTCACACACACACACTCACACACACACACACACACACACAATCCTCATCACACACACACACACACACACACACAATCCTCATCACACACAGCCAAAACGATTGAGTGATTCACTTTTATTATCTGTCAATAGAACTATCAAATCATATTTAATAACAGCCCTGCATTCTGAAAAAAAGCTGATTTGCGAACTGTTTATTTTATTTCAATCTGTTTTTCTTTTAATGGTTTTAGTTAATGATGATAACCCTGTTCAAATCAACATTCAGAGTCTGTCTTGATAAACCTTTCCTTTTCTAAGATAACAATTTATTTGAATTTCAATTTATTTAAAAATTCAGTTTTCTTGCATAATTTTTTTTAAAATTGTGATTCTGCATCCTACTTCCTTAAATCAAATACATCAATTAAATTGGAATGAAAAATTATCTTTAATACTGCACTGTGAAACTCTTATTATTTATAATATTATACATAATTTAACATCTTAAAAAGTAAATTCTGCTAATTTTCAAAAAGGCCTAATATGATCTAATCTGAAGATGTGGAGTTAAAAAAAAAAATTACATAATTGTCCATTATGTATATATTTTTTCTCAAAACAAGAATGAAGATATTAAAAAACAATACTAAAACAAAACACATTTTAGTTTTTTTTTTTTTTAGATATTTTTATATGTATATGCAGTATTTATATGTATATAATATACACATACATATATACTTTAATGAATGTATTACATATATAATTTAATCATATAATTAATAGTTATGTATAATATAAATATATAATAATTTAACTTAGTCTGCAAAAGTGTGGAGAATTGTTCAAATACTCAATTTAATGTCAGATAACTTTAATAGAATATAAATTAATAATATCACAGTAGTTACATCTTAAAAATTTAATTCAGCTAATTTGCAAAAAGGCCAAATCTGTCGTATAGTAAACCCCCCACAGATGCAGCAGAAAACATCCAGCTCATGTTTGCGTTTTCTTTTCTTTCCATAATTCTGACCTTAAAATCAGGATCAGGCATCACACAATGTCATACCGGTGAAAACAGTCTGAGAACTGATCGTATAGTTGTGATCAGACAGGAATCGTGTGTTTGTGGTGTTTTTCTGCTGATTAAAGGAGAATGCAAGACTTCTCCACCACACAAATGATCAATAACGCTATGAAATGCATATTTTTTCTAACAAAATGCGACGTGTTCCAGCACAACAGCCACTATTTTTGGAATCGGCATCTCGAAAAATAGTGAGAAACTTGGATTTCATTCAGCAAATGTGATGCAGAGCGATGTTATTCTATAGTTAGTGTTATAGAATTAATATGAATGTTGTCGTGCATCCAAAGCAACGCTCTATGGTTTGTAAAATTACACTTGTATGATTCTAAATATGACCACTAATTACTGGTTTACTTTTCTGTGTATTCATTGGTTCTTTTATGGTTGTGGAAAGCACACACGTATATTGTTGGATGCTCACAGACGACCACAAAGCGAGCGATTGCTGATGCGCTGAGCTCCAGAGTAATGACAGAGCAGAGACGCACAGAATAAACACTGCTGCTGCCCGAGCTTCATTTAGATCTGCAGCGGTTCCTCTGCAGCTTGACCGATGCTTGAGGTCCAGCCGTGTTTGTTAACTCCACAGAAATGCATTGTTAGTGTTCGCTCCACACCCGTGACTCAGGAACCGCATGTGATCGTTTGCGTTCAGATGCATGTGTGCAAATAGAATTTGTTTACACTGAAAAAACTGGAAACAATTTTCACTCAGGAACTGCAAGGAAATTTCACATAAGATTACAAATAACAGTACATTTTAAAAAAGCAGAAAAACTAAAATATTTTCTTGTAAAATCTTTATATTATTTACAACTTCGAAAAACTATTTTCGCATTAACTTGAACTGAATTGATCTGAATAGCGACACACTAGTATGTTTTTAGAGCTGCTTTACTGCTGAAATTGAAGTTATTTCATAATTGTTGAATTTTGCAACACTGTTATTTTCCTCTTTGTTTCTTTAAATCTTCTTTAATCAGTCTGTATCGTAAAGCACCATAGAAATAAATGGGACTTGACTAATTTTAGCTGTTAGTTCATTTAAAGGATAAAGAGTTATTTGGTGTTTCTAATTTAATATGATTGGTTTTGTACTGAAATAACTAAAACGGAATTACTAAAACTTTTAAGAAAATATAAAATCTAATTCAAAATATTACCAAAAACTATAATTGTATCTTAGTAATAGTAAAATAACATTGGTTAAACCAAACCTTTATTTTGTCGGTTTGTCGTGACGATCTGTGAGTTTCAGTGCGTGTTTGATGGAAGTTTCTCTCAAACGACACGGAAAGAAATGAAAAGCTGCAGACGTGACTCTGGGAGCAGCTCTAGTGCACTTAGAAGGGTGTAAAGCAGAAAGTGTGCTGACTCCAGCAGAATGAGACGAGGGTCCCCGTTTGACCCTCCACCTTCAAACGCTTCAACTGGAGCCTGCTTGTGTTTTCCTCCTCCTAACAATCTTGTTTCCCGCCTCCACACCGAACAATGGCTCCGTCTCGACCTGCGGCTTGGCAGAAGCGGAGGCCTCCGAGTACAACACCAGCCAGCCGCCTTGAAAACACAACCACTGCAGCAACAGTTGACGCAAACCATTCATTTCCAAACCTGTCTGAGGCTTAGTGTATAGAAAGCAGAGAATGAGCTTCTGTTCTCCATGCAGTGCAAGTTTATGCTGTCAAACACAAAAAAAGTCACCATTATGCATTATAAATTAGGGTTGGGGATCGTTTGAGTTTTATTCCAATGCCGACTCTTATCGATTCCCAGTTTCGATTCTAATGTGGTTTAAAAAAATTACGTCAAATATTTAGATAACACTTTCATTCTGTGTCTCTTTTTTGCAAAACATTTAATTGTTACTGAATGAACCATGAACAAAAACCAGCTGGCTACATAAAAACGGACTCTATTAAGAGCTGTTTGTGTGCAAAATAGAGCAGCACGATTCTGGATCAGTTAAGACTTTTTTTTTTTTAATGGAGGTTGTAGTTCTCTCACAATTCTGAAGAAAAAATATTAGATAGATATCTAGCCCACCATCTCACCCTAAATATATAGCCTACCATCCCTAGAAAACAGCGGAGCTCCCTTTTGGTCCTAAGGGGTGGAAATTCAGAAATTGCAGCAACCTTAGCATCCACAGGACGCGCACAACCCTGTCCCACCTGCTCACCCAAGTACGTAACCATAGCCTTCCCAAACTCACATTGGCCAAATTAATAGTTAAAGAAGCCTCTTGTAATCGCGTAAAAACCTTGCGCAACACTCGCAAGTGTTCCTCCCAAGTACTGGTATAAACAACCACATCATCTAAGTATGCTTCGCAATTTCCCACACCGGACAAAACCATATGCATCGGCCGCTGGAAAGTGGCTGGTGCATTTCGCATCCCAAAAGCCATCACTGAATATTGAAGGAAATTGTCCTGTGTAACAAATTGCGAAGCATACTTAGATTACGTGGTTGTTTAGACCAGGGTCGTAATACAAATCGGGGGCTCGTCCGGGATTGGGCAAGGCCAAAACAACAAACAAAACGTATCACTAACTACACCCATGGACTCTAAATAGCCTATGTGAAAGAAAAAGAAACAAATGACAGCATTCTTCCCTGACACCCTATCTAAAACAAAAAACAGGAAAAAACGACTCACAATGACTCACTCAAGATTTACTTGTTTCATTACTGGATGAATCGGTGCTTTTGAATGAATCTCTTGAATGAATGATTCAAAGACAAATACATTTTTAATAGCCCCTCGTCACCACCTAAAACAGATGCGCACACAGGAATTGATAGGTGGAATTGAAATTTTAATTTTGCAACAAGTATCCGATTCTGGAATTGGAAATGATTTTCGATTCCCAACCCTAATTGTAAGTAATAAAAGTGAGCTTTAAATGAGACGCTAAAATGATTCACTGATAATCTTCTGCTCTGAGTTTGATTTGCAGTCGTTTTTCAGCTGTTTGACGGACAGAAAACATCTCTAGAAACGGATAAATGGCGTCATTCAAGTGTACAATTATCAGCAGAACAAGTTACCATGTTTTACACATCACTCTCTGCGTCTGCATCTTTATAATTAACTTGCAGTCAAGGTTGTGCAACGGTTTGTTTCTCTGTGAAATCAGAGTTGCACATTTCCAATTTTCTAAATTATTTAGACTAGAGATTATTTGATTTGTATGTAAAATATTGCATATAAAATATTGCATGTCACGTTTCCATGCATTTGGATTACACAGTTTTAACAAACGATTTAACTTAATGTGATGCATATTTGTTAGTCACACATAAATGAAGCGGGTCAGATTTCTGCAATCCTACTCATAAACTCAAATTCACAATAACCAGGTTCATATATCATTTATCAATAAATCCCAGTTTATTTAAATCTCATACGCTTATCTAACTGAATACTGCTTCCAAAGCTAGCCATATTTTATCCATGTTCATACTTTTAAATGTCATTGTTTTCACAATGAACAGATTCATTTTTATTTTGAATTCAAATCAAATCAAATCAATGCAAATAGTTAGTAATAAACTATGCCATCATTTATCGATTGCAGAAATCTGGTGCTTTTATTTATGTGTGACTGACAAATATGCATCACTTTAAGTTTATTAGTTTGTGTTAAAACTGTGTAATCTAAATACATGGACATTTTATATGAAATTCAAATTAATAAATCTTAAATATTTAGACGGTTAGAGTGTTGGATTGAGAAAGATGGAGTTCAATTGCATTTTCCCCGATCTGAAATCAGGATTTTTTGGGGATCTGTTTCTTAGCGCTTCACTGAAGCTGTTTAACGATCTCCAGTCATCTCTTCATCTTCATCTTCATCAGCGGTGTGGACGTCGAGTGTCGAACTGGATCAGAGCCTGGAAGATTGTGCTGACGAGAAACCTTCCTCTCCGACCGCCGAAACACTGCAAATCCTGCGTGTTTATCATCATTCCTACTAACGGCTTTCCTCTGCTGCGCGCGGTGCATCATGGGAAACCCATATCAGAGTCAGCTGTGGTTTGGTAGCGAATGATGATTTAATGTGTGAAATATTTCATGGCCTGATGGGCTGTTTAGTTCAGATTTGTCCTGAAACCCGCAGCGCTGCATTACAGAGCTTGAACGATCGTGTTTAATGCGAGCGGAGCAGATTCTGAACTTTGGCTCGAGAGCAGACGCTAACGGACCAAACTAGTCCCTGAAACACCTGGAGAAATAATTCAGCGTTTCACTCCTGCTTCACACAAACACAGAGTGTGACGCTGCTGCAGGGATCGTGATGAAGCCCAGAAACCTCATATTTCACTCCACTATCACAGACAAGAAACTGCATTTCGCATTAAAGAAAGTGAGGCCTATTTAAGGAGGATTACGAATGCAGTCAGACTGAATGGTGCTCAAATAATGTTGTTTGTGCAGAACATGCCTCTTGATTTGTGGGATGAAATATGACCCTGGCGTTTCTCTGCGAGTTTGCATGTGTGTGTAAATAGATGCAGCGCTGCAGAAGATCATCGTGTGTTTGATTGAGCTGCAGCTGTTTGTGGCGAGTTCACGTCATTATTGCACATGTGTGTAAACTCTCTCTCGAGCTCAAAAATCAGCCTGTGATCCATCAGAACCATGAGATGAGCGGGAGTCCGTGTTTGACATGCAGTGGTCTTTTATTGTGGCCAGCCTAAGGCACACCTGTGTGTAATATATATATGACTGACTGACTGATCATTTTATGAGACCATATATATTTATTTATCAGTATTTATGTATTTTTCAATATTTTATGCAAATGTTTCATTAGACCATCATAAATATTTTTTTTCTAGTGACTGATCCTTTTATTTAGGTAATATATTTATTTATTTATTTGATATATTTATAAAAAATATATATTTTAGGCAAATCTTTCATTACATTATAGTAGATATTAATACAAATAGAAGCTCTTAAAGTGTAATTTTATATTTGTCTCTCGCTGAAATGAATGTGAATGTCACAACAGCAGTCACATTTTCTTCTGAAGGTGATCGTAATATAACCTAATAATTACCTGTGTTTTTGAGCTTCAAATATCTTGGACTTGAGAGTGAAATAAAGCTGATTAATGAGTGTGTTATCTGGCAGAAGAATAATTCTGAATTATGTCTTTAAAGGAGGCACACTGAAGGACCGTGTGGGATGTGAAAGCTGATTCTTCTTATTCTCTGGCTGTGTTCGTGAGGATCAGATGCGTCTGTGACTCCTCACTGTAATGTGCTGAATGTGTTTGATGTTCTGCATGTAACAGACTTCTTCTTTAGTAAACGTCCAGATTTGTGGTGAAGCTTTCTCTGACCAGCCAGATGCTCTTCTTTAATGTTCTTCTTCTTCTCTCAGTTTCGGGGTTTATTGCATGTCCAAAAATGCTGGACTGAATTAAAAGCAACAGTTTGCAGCTAATCGTTCGCAGCCAAAAAGCAAGATGATAATTCCTTTACATCAGAAACAATATTTTGACTCTTTTATCCCCAACTGATTTATATATTGAGAGGGTTTTGTTTCATCGCGATAAAAACACAAACACATGCTATCGTCGGTTCATTTAGACCAGCATTTCAGAAAATATTAATAATGAGTAGATAAAGTTCAAACTTGACATTGGCTGCAGAAAGCCTGAGCTGAAAGTTTGAAGTAGATTTAATAGCTTTAAGTCAGAAGGTTTTAAGTTTGAAGTAGTTGACAGTAGGGCTGGGCAATATGTAAAAAATATCGTATCTATAATCGCCTTTAAAAATATCGTGATATCCGATAATATCGTCTACCCAAGCCCCATCTCCTCCGAGACAACATTGCCGAGATGTTCAGTTTGGTTTTAATTATTGCCACATTAAAGTTTGGTTTTACTTTTCTTAAACTTAAACAGAAAACATTAGCTTTGCTGTTATGATGGTGTTGCTAATAATGTCCACTCTGTTCTCAAATTTGTGTTTGAAATGAATTTCGTTTTGTGCAGAGAACAGTTGAGGAAAAATAATATAAACCCATGGAGAAGTTTGACATTCTGGCGGTGATTGTGAGAAAGATAAATGCATGTTGATGCCATATAATAATGTCTTGAATAAAATATGGCAATTTCTGATGTTTCTCTTTCTTTTTGGCATTATCTCCTGTGTAGACACATTTCATGACGGTAGGTTTAATTTCCTTGATTATAACAATTGTAGCATTGTTTGAAACCTTGTAATCAAGCTATAACGTATTTGATATTTATGACTAAAATCAGGGATTAAAAACGAATTCTGAGCAAAAATGTTAGGCTAAGGTGTTTTTTCTTTCTTATGTTATAGTTCGGAGGTTGGCCCGTTTATAACAAAATAAAAATAACGGGTTTAGAAGCAGGAGTAATTTAAATTACATTTTTGTATTTTTATTTTATTAATTTTTATATTATTTAAAAATCTCAGGGGTACTTCAAATAAAAATATACTAGTTGAAAGAGGATCAGATGACAAAAACGTTGGTGAATTTGTGCATTTTAATTTGTTTCAAAGACAAACGCCTTCCAAAGTAATACATGCTAAAATAGCCAACTGAGTGATAATTCCAATAAAAATGTACGTTCATCAGTAGTTGATGCAATGTTTAAACACTTCTTAAACCTGGACTGATTTTTGTAAATCCAGTGATCAAATGCTGTGTAGACACCTGACTAATGACTGATCTCTGTGTGAACTTTCTGAATTTATATAAGTGGTAGGCTATTTAGAAAAGAACATTTCAAAGATGAAAAAGAGGAATTAAGGAGAATCAGTAAAGTGGGGGCAATGTAAAATATTTTTAGCAACTTAGGTTTATCATTTGTCATTTTTTCCCCATAATGTCGATAATCCTCTGTTACCTAACTATTGATATGGACATCACGATATTTATGGGACATCGTCGATATACGATAATATAGTCACATCGCCCAGCCCTAATTGACAGTCTGAGTAAGCAGTAGTTTTAAAAGCTAGCTAGATAAATAGATGGATTTTCCTGTTCTAGGCTGTTGTTGTTAGGACAGAATGATAAATAGCATAACAGTATGTTATGTTTCTCAAGCCAAAATGATAACAATAACAAATCCAACATCTCTTTTCTCTTACAGGAGGTTTCAGACACATGCAGACCTTTGTGACAAACAGAACAACCTAGCAACGCCCCGGCAACCGGCCTCAACAGTCCAGAAAGATGGCGGTGAGTTTGACGTTCTTCAGAAACACAAACTCCAGAACAGAATCAGGAAACGCCTGCATGAGCGAATGGTTTTGAGAATCGTTTCAGTTCTGTAAGTGAGTGCTGCTGAGTAACCCAGAACATGGAGTTATAGTCTAATTAACCTATTACCCAAACCCTGGGCCACCAGCGACGCGCTCAGGCCGCTTTTACAGCTTCATTGGCAGTGAAACGAACCGAGCGGACAATTAAGATCCAGCAGCGGCGCTGCGTTTGGCTCTGAGAGAGAACTTTACACAATGCAGCCGTATAAAGATAATGAGGCCGTGTAATCACCGGCCATGAAGGAATATAGATGTGTTTCCATCAAAATTACACCGCTTGTGTTATTCAGAGTCATGTTTCACTTCTCTGGCTGGTTTGACAGAGGAACTTCAGGGTCGTCTGATCTTTAAGTCGAGTGTAACGCTTTTCGTGGCGCGAGTGCAACCCTCCCTCTCAAACAGTGAATAACAGAAATGAGCGAGAAGGGAGTGCACTGTTTCTAGATTTGGACCAGTGACCAGAAGATTAGACTCGCTCAAGAGACAGTGTCAACAAGGAGAACGGCAATGGCGACAACACTGGCTGCGTTAGAAACAGGTAAGATGTATTTGGGGAAAAAAAAAATTAATACAAATAAAATAAAGCATTGAAATTTAAAACAACATCACAACATGACACCAAAGAAAAGTAATGGCAGAAATCAAAAATAAAGACTTGTTCCAAACAAATTTAATTTTACCTTGTGACTGCTTATATATTTTTATATTTCCTATGTAGTTTTGTGACTATTATTGATTGTTTACTTCTTTTTTTCCTATTTAGATTCAAGCTAGTAAAGTTAATTGACCCTTACTTG
>NW_015505791.1:108089-123865 GCF_001515645.1 Sinocyclocheilus grahami
CACACACACACACACACACAATCCTCATCACACACAGCCAAAACGATTGAGTGATTCACTTTTATTATCTGTCAATAGAACTATCAAATCATATTTAATAACAGCCCTGCATTCTGAAAAAAAGCTGATTTGCGAACTGTTTATTTTATTTCAATCTGTTTTTCTTTTAATGGTTTTAGTTAATGATGATAACCCTGTTCAAATCAACATTCAGAGTCTGTCTTGATAAACCTTTCCTTTTCTAAGATAACAATTTATTTGAATTTCAATTTATTTAAAAATTCAGTTTTCTTGCATAATTTTTTTTAAAATTGTGATTCTGCATCCTACTTCCTTAAATCAAATACATCAATTAAATTGGAATGAAAAATTATCTTTAATACTGCACTGTGAAACTCTTATTATTTATAATATTATACATAATTTAACATCTTAAAAAGTAAATTCTGCTAATTTTCAAAAAGGCCTAATATGATCTAATCTGAAGATGTGGAGTTAAAAAAAAAAATTACATAATTGTCCATTATGTATATATTTTTTCTCAAAACAAGAATGAAGATATTAAAAAACAATACTAAAACAAAACACATTTTAGTTTTTTTTTTTTTTAGATATTTTTATATGTATATGCAGTATTTATATGTATATAATATACACATACATATATACTTTAATGAATGTATTACATATATAATTTAATCATATAATTAATAGTTATGTATAATATAAATATATAATAATTTAACTTAGTCTGCAAAAGTGTGGAGAATTGTTCAAATACTCAATTTAATGTCAGATAACTTTAATAGAATATAAATTAATAATATCACAGTAGTTACATCTTAAAAATTTAATTCAGCTAATTTGCAAAAAGGCCAAATCTGTCGTATAGTAAACCCCCCACAGATGCAGCAGAAAACATCCAGCTCATGTTTGCGTTTTCTTTTCTTTCCATAATTCTGACCTTAAAATCAGGATCAGGCATCACACAATGTCATACCGGTGAAAACAGTCTGAGAACTGATCGTATAGTTGTGATCAGACAGGAATCGTGTGTTTGTGGTGTTTTTCTGCTGATTAAAGGAGAATGCAAGACTTCTCCACCACACAAATGATCAATAACGCTATGAAATGCATATTTTTTCTAACAAAATGCGACGTGTTTCAGCACAACAGCCACTATTTTTGGAATCGGCATCTCGAAAAATAGTGAGAAACTTGGATTTCATTCAGCAAATGTGATGCAGAGCGATGTTATTCTATAGTTAGTGTTATATAATTAATATGAATGTTGTCGTGCATCCAAAGCAACGCTCTATGGTTTGTAAAATTACACTTGTATGATTCTAAATATGACCACTAGTAACTGGTTTACTTTTCTGTGTATTCATTGGTTCTTTTATGGTTGTGGAAAGCACACACGTATATTGTTGGATGCTCACAGACGACCACAAAGCGAGCGATTGCTGATGCGCTGAGCTCCAGAGTAATGACAGAGCAGAGACGCACAGAATAAACACTGCTGCTGCCCGAGCTTCATTTAGATCTGCAGCGGTTCCTCTGCAGCTTGACCGATGCTTGAGGTCCAGCCGTGTTTGTTAACTCCACAGAAATGCATTGTTAGTGTTCGCTCCACACCCGTGACTCAGGAACCGCATGTGATCGTTTGCGTTCAGATGCATGTGTGCAAATAGAATTTGTTTACACTGAAAAAACTGGAAACAATTTTCACTCAGGAACTGCAAGGAAATTTCACATAAGATTACAAATAACAGTACATTTTAAAAAAGCAGAAAAACTAAAATATTTTCTTGTAAAAACTTTATATTATTTACAACTTCGAAAAACTATTTTCGCATTAACTTGAACTGAATTGATCTGAATAGCGACACACTAGTATGTTTTTAGAGCTGCTTTACTGCTGAAATTGAAGTTATTTCATAATTGTTGAATTTTGCAACACTGTTATTTTCCTCTTTGTTTCTTTAAATCTTCTTTAATCAGTCTGTATCGTAAAGCACCATAGAAATAAATGGGACTTGACTAATTTTAGCTGTTAGTTCATTTAAAGGATAAAGAGTTATTTGGTGTTTCTAATTTAATATGATTGGTTTTGTACTGAAATAACTAAAACGGAATTACTAAAACTTTTAAGAAAATATAAAATCTAATTCAAAATATTACCAAAAACTATAATTGTATCTTAGTAATAGTAAAATAACATTGGTTAAACCAAACCTTTATTTTGTCGGTTTGTCGTGACGATCTGTGAGTTTCAGTGCGTGTTTGATGGAAGTTTCTCTCAAACGACACGGAAAGAAATGAAAAGCTGCAGACGTGACTCTGGGAGCAGCTCTAGTGCACTTAGAAGGGTGTAAAGCAGAAAGTGTGCTGACTCCAGCAGAATGAGACGAGGGTCCCCGTTTGACCCTCCACCTTCAAACGCTTCAACTGGAGCCTGCTTGTGTTTTCCTCCTCCTAACAATCTTGTTTCCCGCCTCCACACCGAACAATGGCTCCGTCTCGACCTGCGGCTTGGCAGAAGCGGAGGCCTCCGAGTACAACACCAGCCAGCCGCCTTGAAAACACAACCACTGCAGCAACAGTTGACGCAAACCATTCATTTCCAAACCTGTCTGAGGCTTAGTGTATAGAAAGCAGAGAATGAGCTTCTGTTCTCCATGCAGTGCAAGTTTATGCTGTCAAACACAAAAAAAGTCACCATTATGCATTATAAATTAGGGTTGGGGATCGTTTGAGTTTTATTCCAATGCCGACTCTTATCGATTCCCAGTTTCGATTCTAATGTGGTTTAAAAAAATTACGTCAAATATTTAGATAACACTTTCATTCTGTGTCTCTTTTTTGCAAAACATTTAATTGTTACTGAATGAACCATGAACAAAAACCAGCTGGCTACATAAAAACGGACTCTATTAAGAGCTGTTTGTGTGCAAAATAGAGCAGCACGATTCTGGATCAGTTAAGACTTTTTTTTTTTTAATGGAGGTTGTAGTTCTCTCACAATTCTGAAGAAAAAATATTAGATAGATATCTAGCCCACCATCTCACCCTAAATATATAGCCTACCATCCCTAGAAAACAGCGGAGCTCCCTTTTGGTCCTAAGGGGTGGAAATTCAGAAATTGCAGCAACCTTAGCATCCACAGGACGCGCACAACCCTGTCCCACCTGCTCACCCAAGTACGTAACCATAGCCTTCCCAAACTCACATTGGCCAAATTAATAGTTAAAGAAGCCTCTTGTAATCGCGTAAAAACCTTGCGCAACACTCGCAAGTGTTCCTCCCAAGTACTGGTATAAACAACCACATCATCTAAGTATGCTTCGCAATTTCCCACACCGGACAAAACCATATGCATCGGCCGCTGGAAAGTGGCTGGTGCATTTCGCATCCCAAAAGCCATCACTGAATATTGAAGGAAATTGTCCTGTGTAACAAATTGCGAAGCATACTTAGATTACGTGGTTGTTTAGACCAGGGTCGTAATACAAATCGGGGGCTCGTCCGGGATTGGGCAAGGCCAAAACAACAAACAAAACGTATCACTAACTACACCCATGGACTCTAAATAGCCTATGTGAAAGAAAAAGAAACAAATGACAGCATTCTTCCCTGACACCCTATCTAAAACAAAAAACAGGAAAAAACGACTCACAATGACTCACTCAAGATTTACTTGTTTCATTACTGGATGAATCGGTGCTTTTGAATGAATCTCTTGAATGAATGATTCAAAGACAAATACATTTTTAATAGCCCCTCGTCACCACCTAAAACAGATGCGCACACAGGAATTGATAGGTGGAATTGAAATTTTAATTTTGCAACAAGTATCCGATTCTGGAATTGGAAATGATTTTCGATTCCCAACCCTAATTGTAAGTAATAAAAGTGAGCTTTAAATGAGACGCTAAAATGATTCACTGATAATCTTCTGCTCTGAGTTTGATTTGCAGTCGTTTTTCAGCTGTTTGACGGACAGAAAACATCTCTAGAAACGGATAAATGGCGTCATTCAAGTGTACAATTATCAGCAGAACAAGTTACCATGTTTTACACATCACTCTCTGCGTCTGCATCTTTATAATTAACTTGCAGTCAAGGTTGTGCAACGGTTTGTTTCTCTGTGAAATCAGAGTTGCACATTTCCAATTTTCTAAATTATTTAGACTAGAGATTATTTGATTTGTATGTAAAATATTGCATATAAAATATTGCATGTCACGTTTCCATGCATTTGGATTACACAGTTTTAACAAACGATTTAACTTAATGTGATGCATATTTGTTAGTCACACATAAATGAAGCGGGTCAGATTTCTGCAATCCTACTCATAAACTCAAATTCACAATAACCAGGTTCATATATCATTTATCAATAAATCCCAGTTTATTTAAATCTCATACGCTTATCTAACTGAATACTGCTTCCAAAGCTAGCCATATTTTATCCATGTTCATACTTTTAAATGTCATTGTTTTCACAATGAACAGATTCATTTTTATTTTGAATTCAAATCAAATCAAATCAATGCAAATAGTTAGTAATAAACTATGCCATCATTTATCGATTGCAGAAATCTGGTGCTTTTATTTATGTGTGACTGACAAATATGCATCACTTTAAGTTTATTAGTTTGTGTTAAAACTGTGTAATCTAAATACATGGACATTTTATATGAAATTCAAATTAATAAATCTTAAATATTTAGACGGTTAGAGTGTTGGATTGAGAAAGATGGAGTTCAATTGCATTTTCCCCGATCTGAAATCAGGATTTTTTGGGGATCTGTTTCTTAGCGCTTCACTGAAGCTGTTTAACGATCTCCAGTCATCTCTTCATCTTCATCTTCATCAGCGGTGTGGACGTCGAGTGTCGAACTGGATCAGAGCCTGGAAGATTGTGCTGACGAGAAACCTTCCTCTCCGACCGCCGAAACACTGCAAATCCTGCGTGTTTATCATCATTCCTACTAACGGCTTTCCTCTGCTGCGCGCGGTGCATCATGGGAAACCCATATCAGAGTCAGCTGTGGTTTGGTAGCGAATGATGATTTAATGTGTGAAATATTTCATGGCCTGATGGGCTGTTTAGTTCAGATTTGTCCTGAAACCCGCAGCGCTGCATTACAGAGCTTGAACGATCGTGTTTAATGCGAGCGGAGCAGATTCTGAACTTTGGCTCGAGAGCAGACGCTAACGGACCAAACTAGTCCCTGAAACACCTGGAGAAATAATTCAGCGTTTCACTCCTGCTTCACACAAACACAGAGTGTGACGCTGCTGCAGGGATCGTGATGAAGCCCAGAAACCTCATATTTCACTCCACTATCACAGACAAGAAACTGCATTTCGCATTAAAGAAAGTGAGGCCTATTTAAGGAGGATTACGAATGCAGTCAGACTGAATGGTGCTCAAATAATGTTGTTTGTGCAGAACATGCCTCTTGATTTGTGGGATGAAATATGACCCTGGCGTTTCTCTGCGAGTTTGCATGTGTGTGTAAATAGATGCAGCGCTGCAGAAGATCATCGTGTGTTTGATTGAGCTGCAGCTGTTTGTGGCGAGTTCACGTCATTATTGCACATGTGTGTAAACTCTCTCTCGAGCTCAAAAATCAGCCTGTGATCCATCAGAACCATGAGATGAGCGGGAGTCCGTGTTTGACATGCAGTGGTCTTTTATTGTGGCCAGCCTAAGGCACACCTGTGTGTAATATATATATGACTGACTGACTGATCATTTTATGAGACCATATATATTTATTTATCAGTATTTATGTATTTTTCAATATTTTATGCAAATGTTTCATTAGACCATCATAAATATTTTTTTTCTAGTGACTGATCCTTTTATTTAGGTAATATATTTATTTATTTATTTGATATATTTATAAAAAATATATATTTTAGGCAAATCTTTCATTACATTATAGTAGATATTAATACAAATAGAAGCTCTTAAAGTGTAATTTTATATTTGTCTCTCGCTGAAATGAATGTGAATGTCACAACAGCAGTCACATTTTCTTCTGAAGGTGATCGTAATATAACCTAATAATTACCTGTGTTTTTGAGCTTCAAATATCTTGGACTTGAGAGTGAAATAAAGCTGATTAATGAGTGTGTTATCTGGCAGAAGAATAATTCTGAATTATGTCTTTAAAGGAGGCACACTGAAGGACCGTGTGGGATGTGAAAGCTGATTCTTCTTATTCTCTGGCTGTGTTCGTGAGGATCAGATGCGTCTGTGACTCCTCACTGTAATGTGCTGAATGTGTTTGATGTTCTGCATGTAACAGACTTCTTCTTTAGTAAACGTCCAGATTTGTGGTGAAGCTTTCTCTGACCAGCCAGATGCTCTTCTTTAATGTTCTTCTTCTTCTCTCAGTTTCGGGGTTTATTGCATGTCCAAAAATGCTGGACTGAATTAAAAGCAACAGTTTGCAGCTAATCGTTCGCAGCCAAAAAGCAAGATGATAATTCCTTTACATCAGAAACAATATTTTGACTCTTTTATCCCCAACTGATTTATATATTGAGAGGGTTTTGTTTCATCGCGATAAAAACACAAACACATGCTATCGTCGGTTCATTTAGACCAGCATTTCAGAAAATATTAATAATGAGTAGATAAAGTTCAAACTTGACATTGGCTGCAGAAAGCCTGAGCTGAAAGTTTGAAGTAGATTTAATAGCTTTAAGTCAGAAGGTTTTAAGTTTGAAGTAGTTGACAGTAGGGCTGGGCAATATGTAAAAAATATCGTATCTATAATCGCCTTTAAAAATATCGTGATATCCGATAATATCGTCTACCCAAGCCCCATCTCCTCCGAGACAACATTGCCGAGATGTTCAGTTTGGTTTTAATTATTGCCACATTAAAGTTTGGTTTTACTTTTCTTAAACTTAAACAGAAAACATTAGCTTTGCTGTTATGATGGTGTTGCTAATAATGTCCACTCTGTTCTCAAATTTGTGTTTGAAATGAATTTCGTTTTGTGCAGAGAACAGTTGAGGAAAAATAATATAAACCCATGGAGAAGTTTGACATTCTGGCGGTGATTGTGAGAAAGATAAATGCATGTTGATGCCATATAATAATGTCTTGAATAAAATATGGCAATTTCTGATGTTTCTCTTTCTTTTTGGCATTATCCCCTGTGTAGACACATTTCATGACGGTAGGTTTAATTTCCTTGATTATAACAATTGTAGCATTGTTTGAAACCTTGTAATCAAGCTATAACGTATTTGATATTTATTACTAAAATCAGGGATTAAAAACGAATTCTGAGCAAAAATGTTAGGCTAAGGTGTTTTTTCTTTCTTATGTTATAGTTCGGAGGTTGGCCCGTTTATAACAAAATAAAAATAACGGGTTTAGAAGCAGGAGTAATTTAAATTACATTTTTGTATTTTTATTTTATTAATTTTTATATTATTTAAAAATCTCAGGGGTACTTCAAATAAAAATATACTAGTTGAAAGAGGATCAGATGACAAAAACGTTGGTGAATTTGTGCATTTTAATTTGTTTCAAAGACAAACGCCTTCCAAAGTAATACATGCTAAAATAGCCAACTGAGTGATAATTCCAATAAAAATGTACGTTCATCAGTAGTTGATGCAATGTTTAAACACTTCTTAAACCTGGACTGATTTTTGTAAATCCAGTGATCAAATGCTGTGTAGACACCTGACTAATGACTGATCTCTGTGTGAACTTTCTGAATTTATATAAGTGGTAGGCTATTTAGAAAAGAACATTTCAAAGATGAAAAAGAGGAATTAAGGAGAATCAGTAAAGTGGGGGCAATGTAAAATATTTTTAGCAACTTAGGTTTATCATTTGTCATTTTTTCCCCATAATGTCGATAATCCTCTGTTACCTAACTATTGATATGGACATCACGATATTTATGGGACATCGTCGATATACGATAATATAGTCACATCGCCCAGCCCTAATTGACAGTCTGAGTAAGCAGTAGTTTTAAAAGCTAGCTAGATAAATAGATGGATTTTCCTGTTCTAGGCTGTTGTTGTTAGGACAGAATGATAAATAGCATAACAGTATGTTATGTTTCTCAAGCCAAAATGATAACAATAACAAATCCAACATCTCTTTTCTCTTACAGGAGGTTTCAGACACATGCAGACCTTTGTGACAAACAGAACAACCTAGCAACGCCCCGGCAACCGGCCTCAACAGTCCAGAAAGATGGCGGTGAGTTTGACGTTCTTCAGAAACACAAACTCCAGAACAGAATCAGGAAACGCCTGCATGAGCGAATGGTTTTGAGAATCGTTTCAGTTCTGTAAGTGAGTGCTGCTGAGTAACCCAGAACATGGAGTTATAGTCTAATTAACCTATTACCCAAACCCTGGGCCACCAGCGACGCGCTCAGGCCGCTTTTACAGCTTCATTGGCAGTGAAACGAACCGAGCGGACAATTAAGATCCAGCAGCGGCGCTGCGTTTGGCTCTGAGAGAGAACTTTACACAATGCAGCCGTATAAAGATAATGAGGCCGTGTAATCACCGGCCATGAAGGAATATAGATGTGTTTCCATCAAAATTACACCGCTTGTGTTATTCAGAGTCATGTTTCACTTCTCTGGCTGGTTTGACAGAGGAACTTCAGGGTCGTCTGATCTTTAAGTCGAGTGTAACGCTTTTCGTGGCGCGAGTGCAACCCTCCCTCTCAAACAGTGAATAACAGAAATGAGCGAGAAGGGAGTGCACTGTTTCTAGATTTGGACCAGTGACCAGAAGATTAGACTCGCTCAAGAGACAGTGTCAACAAGGAGAAAGGCAATGGCGACAACACTGGCTGCGTTAGAAACAGGTAAGATGTATTTGGGCGAAAAAAAAAAATGAATACAAATAAAATAAAGCATTGAAATTTAAAACAACATCACAACATGACACCAAAGAAAAGTAATGGCAGAAATCAAAAATAAAGACTTGTTCCAAACAAATTTAATTTTACCTTGTGACTGCTTATATATTTTTATATTTCCTATTTAGTTTTGTGACTATTATTGATTGTTTACCTCTTCTTTTTTTTTTTTTACCTATTTAGATTCAAGCTAGTAAAGTTAATTGACCCTTACTTGGCTAATATGTGTATAACATTTATTTTCATCTATTTATTCAATTTACTTCTAATTGGTTTAGTTGATGTAAGAATAGCTTTGAATTTGAATACAATCCTTCCAAATTATAACCCTTTGAAACACCTTTGTTTCACCCTTGTTTTCCAGAAAAAATAAATATATATTTATAACCAAATAATTCGATGAAATAAAATACAGTAGAATTTAAAAAGGAAAAAACAACAATAGAAAAATGAAAATCACAACAAACCAAATTAACTGCTCACAATAGCAGACTCGATGTGAATTAGGATTCCACTAAATCTCAGTTCCAGTTCACTGCTGCTTACACGAGATCCTTCTTCCGCAATAGAATTTCTGAGCAACGTTCAGTCAGAAAGGGAGGAAAACATACACACAATCCTACCACTTTGATTCCTTGATCCACAAAGCTCGGTCCTTATATGGGCATGGCTCGCCAGTTCCTGCATGCAATGACGGCTGTAACGCCAAGCAGGGACAGTTCAAGTTCAAAATCTTCCTCAGAAATCGCTTAATGTCCAGGAAACGTGCAGCATCTGACTCAGGAAATTATGAAAATAGAAAGAAAACCAGAAAGGACAGAAAAAAAAGGGAAAAAGAAAAGACCCAGCCTTGCAAAAGACAAAGCCAAAAAATACAATTAGACATCCCTTTCAAAAATATACATCTTATGATGTATAAAAATATACATCCTAATATACAGCAGTTAATCCGCAAATAAACATTCAACATCTAACTTAATTTTCATCTAACATGAACGCATTGAATTTGCATATATGTGCAAAGAGCATCTTTTAAATGAGGCGCTTAGGCCTCATCTGCCCGTCAGCCGTTAGCGCATAGCTCGAATACACGACAAAAACCATCAAAATAACATTTGTAAACTGCTCAAAGTAACTTTTAACTACGGAACATTAGTTAGTTAGCACATTCACACAATATTCTTCCCATTTTAAACCAGAAGATAAACGTTTATGCATCTTTTACATACAACTGAATATAATACAACGAGACATTACAGTTTTTCATGCACTGATTAATTGTGGTCTATTTCGCTTCCATAACTTGTCTTCTTTCAGTCTAGTGGCCAGAAAACATCCTGAATCCACATCTAAGTGTTTATTTTATCACACTTTATCTCTTTGCGTCTGTAGATTTCAATCTTTAAAGAGTTTGTTCTCTTACAAACACCAAACTTTACAGTTTATTCCTCTCTATACTCTGAAGGTTTGTTCATATTTCATTCACACTGATTTATACAACATTTTACTCCTAAAAACATAGTGCAAATGTGTTTGTTTTCTGTCTGTTGACAGTATTTTCTGATTTATGGTGTGATAAAAGATACATTCAAAATCCCCTCTTGAAAAACCTTTTAATGGAAGAAATTATGGCCTATGAGTTAAGGAGCGTGAGTAAATTCACTTTTACTAAAAATAATATTTTTTATTGGTATATTTAAATATATAATATAAATTATGTAAGGAATAATTGACGATGGGCCGTTAAATCATTAGAAAATAATGCACACCCGAGGTGGTGATGCAGTCATTATTTTTTAATAATTCAATGGACAGAAGTCAATTATTCCACTTATGCTATGGTTACAACACCTCGAGACATTGCTCAGATGATGTATTTCAAGGCATTCATCAGGTTTTTGTCTTCAAAGTGCTCTTGTGAGTAGGATTAATTTCTTACGCGTCTCATCCAGTGCCTCCGTTGCTAATTCCAAAAAGTTATTTTAGAGCTAGTAACAGAGAATTGAGCTGGTGATAGCAGACTAATGCAGTTATTAGAGAGAGTGAGAGAGAGATGAAGCATGTGTGAATGACCTCTGTGCATCTCTCAGCAGTGCTCGTCAGCAGCGTCTCTACTAACAGCCAACTGTAAGTTTATCTGCTTCAACAACAGCGCCATTATTACCTCACTAGTGAGAAATGTTGTGTAGTTTTTAAGTCACTAAACTATCAGTTTTATTCTTTCAGGAGACACAAGACTTTGTATAGACCACAGATGTTATAATTTATAATCTAAAACATAATCCACATCCTCCAGCTTTATATCATTCCTTATATGTGCAACATTTTTGCCCCCGTTGCGGAGCATCACCTGCGTTGTGGGTTTACGTTATTTTGCTGATGTAAGGACCTTTGAAATAACTGAAATTGTTTTGCGAAGTGATAGGAACATGTAATGCGCTCAAGACCTGCCTTGAACTACTTTAGCTGTGCGTCTCCCTGAAAATAATCGCCCAATCAACCAATCAGATTCAAGCATTCAACGTTAATTTCTGCATAAGGACGTAAAAATAAAATGTCACGTAGCATTTCATTTTCCTCAGGCAAGTCATTAGTGTCCACAGCTTGTTTGTTCCCTACAGAAATTAAGTCTAGAGAAGAGCATTTCGCGAAATATTAGACTATATACTCATTATATTTTACTTTATCTGTTAGTGATGTCTTAATTATTTAAAGTCTCTTCAAATGAATCTGTTATGAAAAACATTATAACAGCCACTGTGTAAATGATTACACTTCAACAACAAATAGAAATGGTATAATTTAGAAGTTAATTTAAAAACTGCATTATGTGCAATTTGCATGTTTGCATACAAGTGTTGATTACTATATTTTAAAATAAATAATAATTAAATTTAAGTTTGCTCTGCAGCTGAGGTAGATTTTTTAAATCTATTTATAGAAAGAGCAATTTGTTCAGTAAACCACTCTTTAATAATAATAAAAAAAGTGTAGTTTTTCCCCCTGCTGTACTGAAACCATACCGAACCGTGATGTCAAAACTGAAATACGTACTGAACCGTCATATATATATAGTAAATATATACTGTATATTTAATATTGAGTGCATGAGATCATATGTTATCTCAGCAGCTATATCAGATATAAATAAGAATATGGGTATATTGAGATATATTTACACATGTAATATAATTTGACCTCTGAACTTCAGCAGTGCTGCTGGATGCTTCATAAAGCCAGATGAGAAATAAAAGCATTCTCGGATTGAAGTTCTCTTCCGCTCCATGAGCAGATCTGTGGTTTTGAGACTCAGGCTGGCTGTTGTCAGCTCAGGACAGCACAAGGTTTTTCCTCGTGCGCTCCGGGACGTCTGACCCGCTTGATTTAATGTCACCCGGCTGCTAGCAAAACAATGTAGCTACTAAATGCCCAACGAGCGTCTGCGTCTCTGGCTGTGACTGCTGTTTGATTTGGATTGAGGCTTGAAGGTGCTAAAACGTTCCCCACGTCTGAGCTGCTAAGCCTAAACGCCACTGATCTGCTAGTAAATTAGCTTTGGTAATGGTGTTTTCCAGGCCGGAGGTGGGAAGCGTTTGACGAGCTCGTAGAACATGATCCGGGTGTTTGCCGCGGGTCAGCGCCTCACGAGACACACGTCTCCTGAAACAGATGAACGCTCACCTCCAGCCTCCACAACACAGCAGTTACGCTGAAAAATTCATGCTTTGGAGCTACTTAAAAAATACACTCGAATTTGTTAAAGCCAAATTTATTAGCTTTTGGTTTCATTCAAACCTTAAATTTAGATTATAGGAATGAAAATGCTTTGCTGGTCAATTTTTAATTGAGTTTAACCCCTTAAATTTTTTTGTGATGTCTTTCTAAAATATGCATGCACCAGAAAATTAATAAAACCCCCGACACACTGAAAAATACATTTTTAGTTGACCTTTTTTTTTCTCAGTGCACTGTGGGGTTTTTATTAAATTTGATTTTAAATTAAACTTTTAAAAAAATCTAAATTATCGATTTTTTAAAAGTTGTTTAATATCACTGAATCAACCTATATAAATCCGTTTATACCAACAAGACTAATTTTTATGGTAAAATAAGATAAAATAAAAGAAAACGGTCATCTTTAGTTAACATTTTTTTCAGTGTATTATTAAATTTGATAAAAAACAACAACTAAATTAAAAACTTTTTTTAAAAGTGATTTAATATCACTGAACCAACCCATATAAATCTGTTTATACTAACAAGACTCATTTGTATGGTTAAATCAGGTCAAATAAAAGCCCTAACCCTAAACTACAGTGTCACGCGATCACATGATGATTTGAGAGCGTCGTAAATGTGAAAGTTTCTTTGGTCTGTCGTGTTTAATGCCTCAGCGTGTTCTGTTTGTCTCTGCACTCCGTCTAATGAAAACAGAAGAGAGTTTTGGATCCAGCAGCTCTGACATGCGGCTGTAAAAGTCTGGTCCAGCTGGCCACCGCTGTGGGTTTTACGGGCCCGGACTGTGTCGTTACGTGAAGAGCTCGTCCACTCCACAACATTTGGGTTAGAAGAGCTGAGCGCAGATAAATCAGACTGCCTCAAATGGAGATTCAGAGTGAAATCGAATGATTCTGTCTTTTTGTGGTCTGTTGTGTCTTGTAAAGATGTGCAGTGTGTCCAGTAGTCGGTGCGCACAGCACCAGATACTGACCCTAACTAGTTACTGATTTGAGCTTCATGGCATTGAATCAGAATTCACACAATGCTGTCTGATAGCTTATTGTGCCCCTTACTTCTCATGCTAATATCCCTAATAAGCCTCCACATTCCAGAACATTATCTCATGCAGCAAGCAGATATTTGGGCAAACAAGCAAAGCACAGAAATAAAAACATCAGCACCAGTTAAGTATATTTTTAGTGCTGTCAAACGATTAATCGCATCCAAAATAAAAGTTTTTGTTTGCATAATATGAGTGTATACTGTGCATATTTATTATGTATATATAAATACAAACACATACATGTATATTCAAATCATGAATCGTTTGACAGCACTAGTCTGAATACTTAAATACTGTAATTCTGTGTATATGTGCATATTTATTTTCCGTCTGTGTCGTCTTTATGCTGAATATCTTTATGATGAAAATCAGTGCGAGAAGCGAGCGCAGAAATGGAACTCAGAAAACGTACAAATAATGATAAATTCAGATGTCTAATCACTATTTGGAGCATTGGGATCGCTAGATGAGAACTTAATGAACTAATTTTTGTGAAAAGCTGAAATTCTACTTTTTTTTTTTTTGCCAAAATTAGCCCATGTGCATTCACACTCAATTTGCCAGCACGGGTCACATACAAACTTGCAATTCTGAGAAGAAAAGTCAGAATTGTTAGATACAAACTTGCAATTGCGAGGAAAATAGAGGAAAACAGAATTGTGAGATTGCAGTTATCGTTTTTTATACTGGAATCAACAGAATTGCAAGATGTAAACTCAGAATTGTACTCATAGTAAACTCATAGTACGTGTTGAGAAGAATCACGAGGAGTAAACGTGTCTCTCATGTCTCCGTGTTTCAGATGTTGACTTCGAGCTGATCTTTGGTTCGCTGTGTTTAGCAGAAAGGCCGAGTGCCCAGTTACAAGATTCATCATTCTCAGACGCTTCCAGGAAGAATCACGCACACAAGCTGTAATGTTTTATTCTCTTAGAAACGCGGTGTTGTCGAACAGCGAGCGGGAGGAGGCTCGATCGGCCGGTTTGATGCACGCTGAGATCTGATATGCATATATATTGTGTTTGGAAGACGCGGAGGCTGAGGTTTGGGCTTGGCAGCGTTTGCCATCAAACATCTGGGAAGCAAATGATTCTTTATGGATGAGTGTTATTTCATGTGTGGAGCCGTTTCAGAAAGTCGAATGAAAGATTAACTCCGGTGGACCGCCAGCGACCCGCCGCTCATGAAAGTGTCACGCGGCTCAGCTGATCAAATGTAAACAAATCCGGAGGGAGGCGCGCAGACGCCGGGCTTTCTGGGTAAACCGACTCATGCAGGAATCGATCAGTTCAGACTGAACACTGATTCATTCTCGCAGGCTGAACCGTTCAAACACGAAACACCAGAGTCAGAATCAGCTTCAGTTTTACCAGAGGTGTAAAGTATTGGAGTAAATGTAATTAGTTACTGTACTTGAGTATCTTTTCGGATACTCTGTAGTTTTACTGATGTTAGCAACTTTTACTCTCTACTTCACTACATTATTGAATGAGTATCTGTACTCTTTACTCCACTGCATTTGAAATGAGTGTTGCAGTTACACATTACATTTAGCATGGACCTAGCTTTTTCTGCAGCAGTTTATTCCTGCTACAAAAGATGTGATCGTGTTAACTACAGGGCACTGGATCTTGTGCGTTTTGCACTCACCCAAACTTGTCAACAAGGCTACTTTACGTGAATGCGAGCTCTTTAGCAAGTAGTGGTGAATCACAGGTGTTTTATATATGAGACGAGGACATGACTGCACATCCAGTGCTAGAGGACTTTGACTTTTTAATTTTACTTAACATCATTTTATTCATCCGTTATACTGAAGAGACCTTTTTTTGAAGGATATTGTTTTTTTTTTTTTTTGCAATTTTGAGGTGTTTTATTTTGGTTTTAGAAAATAAACGTGATTGCTCTCCTCACAAATCAACTCTGTCTTGTTTTTGTTATGTTTTCTCGGACTTTTATGTCACTTTCTGTCTCCCGTGGTGTTTGTATCTTATCTTGTTAAGCTTGTTAGCCTCCCATATATATATATATATATATATATATATACACACACACATATACAG
>NW_015505791.1:123903-126317 GCF_001515645.1 Sinocyclocheilus grahami
ACACACATATACAGCCCTAGTGTTTCTTTAGTTCTTCATGAGTTGTTGAATGTAATGGTTGTCTGCCTGCCCGCCATTCTGTTCTTTGTCTTATTGTTTGTTCTAGTTTTTTCAGTAAATCCCTGCACATAGATCCTTGCCTCTGCCTGTTTTCTCCAGCTTCTCCACAACGTTACAGCTTTTCACTGGCATGTCTCTTTGACTAGTGCATCTTTGGGCCTGTATTTAGTATAAAATACTTAAGCACTGTTAAAATCAGATACTCTAAGACTTTTACTCAAGTTGTTTTGGAAGTCATTGGTGACTTGTAACGTGCAGTGGAGTAATTTGTACTTTTACTCCATTACGGTTTTACAGGTACTCTTTACACCTCTGAATTTTACACATGTGAGTGGTGTTTAATACAGTTTTATTGATATTTAAATATAAGTCACAAAGATATTAAACATTATATCATGATTTTCTGTAAAGCTGCTTTGAAACCATGTGTATTGTGAAGCTTTACACCTGACTTGACTGTAAAAAATTCAACTTGCAAAAAGTTCTTCTAACAAGTGTAAAAAAAAGGAGCATGAACTAGCAATGTGTGATTTTTGAAACACTTTGCAAATCATTTGTTTTGAACCAGTGATTTGGATTCATTTCAAACGGCCAAAGTCAGGTGAATTCAGTAAATGACGCTTTGAAAACGTCTTGAAATGTTTTGAAATTCCATTGGTTTTGCTACGTGTTGATTTCTGTAAACCCGTGAATCAGTGTGTGTATAGTTTTAGCCTGATCTCGGATCAGTTTAATCAATTTGTAGACATTTTCATGACACAATTGTGTAATAAAAATGAAGGATTGTAGTTATTAATCTCTTAATTGCTTGATGAGAGACACAAAATAATCCTTGCAAATTAATAAAATAATACATATTATACAGAAACCTCATATTTAATGATATCTGATTATTTTTAAATAGCATTTAATAGATTATACTTTTAGCATTTGCAGTTGGTTTGTAAAAAGTGATTTTATGCATGTTTGGACTGAGTTTTCATTTCATTTGCACCTTTCTGATAAGCACGTGGTGTTTCTAGTGCTTCAGTGAATCATTTTGCGAAGCAATTGGTTCAATTGATTCAAAGATTCAATTGGATGATAAAGTTTAGCCTCTTTAACTTTGCTGTTTTGTGTTCATCTGTTTCTCCCATTTGCTCTTTTTATATTAACAATCACTCTATATAGACTAATACAATCAGATACAACAATTTCTCTAATATTTGTTACAATGTATACTGATAAACTGACTGGATGCTTTCAGCTGATTTCCATTGAACTGTCAGCAACTGAACTGCAGCTCAAACTATTTCAAATATAGTGAATTAAGCTACAAACTCCATCATAATGCACAATGTTTCCATCTAACATGTATTTTGAGCTGAAGCTCATCATATTAATGGTGTTTCACTAGTTAGCAGTAAACCGGTTACCTCACCTGAATGTGTTTGTAGATTTGTGTTATGTTATCTTTGGAATGGAAATATGGATATATTAGTAAACATGCTTTTTTCACTTACTTCAGTTAATGTCATGAAACTAGCGAGATAAGCCAGTATAGTGCTGACAGTGTCGTGTAAACATGACTGAAGACGTGAAAAGAGGAACAGATGAACCGATTCAATTGAGTGAATCATTTACACTGGAACCGCTCCGATTGATTCAAACTCGTGACTTTGATCATTCAGTTCAAGCGATTCACTAGCAAAAACCAGATCAAAAGAGCCATTTGTTTTCGAATTTCGACATCGCTTGTAATGATTTTAAAGGGGTCCTATTATGCTCTTTTACAAAGTCTTGATTTTGTTTTGGGGGTGTACTAGAACGTGCTCTCATGCTTGGTGGTTCGAAAAACGCATTCTTTTTCACATAATTTACATTATTACAATACCTCTCTCCCCAGGCTGGCACAAACGGCTCGATTAGTTCCGGCTTTGATGAAGGTCCGCCTTCCGAAAAACAAAATGTGTTGTGATTGGTTAGCTGTCCCAGTGTGTTGTGATTGGCGAACAGCTTAGACGGTGTTTCAGTACTGCCCCGCCTCTTGCTCTGTCTTTCAACAAAAGCTTTTGGCGAATCCGGCAGGGAAGCTGTCCTCAGTTATAATGCTCAGGAACAGAGTTAAAAATAAATTGCAACCACTGTTTCCTGACATCATCCGCTTTCGGAAGCCCAAACAAAGCCGTTTGGGCATGGAGGGGAAAAAAAACAGCGTTTCAGGCGGACGCGCACCGGACGAGAAGCGCAGCGTTGCGCCACGTCTTTAAAATTCAAATACTTTTTCTATGAGTGTAGCACACCGGCCGCGCCATTCGGCATCTGTCTGCAGCGCCCAGCTACATCATGTTGTACTTGTAAGAATTGTTCTAGAC
>NW_015505791.1:126350-127593 GCF_001515645.1 Sinocyclocheilus grahami
GCACACCGGCCGCGCCATTCGGCATCTGTCTGCAGCGCCCAGCTACGTCATGTTGTACTTGTAAGAATTGTTCTAGACATGCTGAAAATTTGACGCTACAGCACAGCAGCTCTTCTTCTTGGTTTTCTCTGACGCACTAACTCTGCAGCAGCACTTCTTCTTCGTCGTCTCGTCTGATGCGCTCACTCAACCAAGCACTCTAACCACAACCTCGCCCCTCCCCAGCCCCCAACCATTCGAATTTCTGTAGGCGGGAATTATTTGTAATGATATTCCAATGAGCCACTTTGTGACATCACAAAGCCCGGGAAACAAACGCTGTAGTCCAAACGAGCAGTTCGTTGTAGTTCTTGAAAAGGAATTTTTAAAAAACAAAATATCTCCCTTTGGAGTGGACTTTGAGATATTTACCTTTCTAGATCTTTTTTATGCCCAAACACACACACTACACACTGACTAAAAGTGAAAAAGCATAATAGGACCCCTTTAAAAAGCACGTAGTGATGGGTGAAACGGAGCTTTTCGAAATTCGAATCGGTTAAATCATTGCATCGCAAAATGATTCACCGTTTCGAAGCGCTCGGATCGCATATTGCGAAACCTTTGATTTAGACCGGAACTTCGGAGCGGGTTCGGGAATCATTTCGCTAACTGAAAGATTCGTGATCCATGATCCGAAGTCCCGATCTGAATCAAAAGATTTGCGAACCATCATTTCAGATCGGGACTTCGGACTTTGGAGCGGCTTCGCGAAACATTTGATTCAGATCGGAACTTCGGTGCAGGTTCGTGAATCATTTGATTCAGATCGGAACTTTGGAGCGGCTTCGCGAACCATTTGATTCAGTTCGGAACTTTGGAGTGGCTTCGCGAAACATTTGATTCAGATCGGAACTTTGGAGCGGCTTCGCGAAACATTTGATTCAGATCGGAACTTTGGAGTGGCTTCGCGAAACATTTGATTCAGATCGGAACTTTGGAGCGGCTTCGCGAAACATTTGATTCAGATCGGAACTTCGGAGCGGCTTCGCGAAACATTTGATTCAGATCGGAACTTTGGAGCGGCTTCGCGAAACATTTGATTCAGATCGGAACTTTGGAGCGGCTTCGCGAAACATTTGATTCAGATCGGAACTTTGGAGCGGCTTCGCGAAACATTTGATTCAGATCGGAACTTTGGAGCGGGTTCGTGAAACATTTGATTCAGATCGGAATTTTGGAGCGGCTTCGCGAAACATTTGAT
>NW_015505791.1:128542-139018 GCF_001515645.1 Sinocyclocheilus grahami
TACAAATATCATGGTTAAACTATGGATAGTGTAGCAAATCCATGGTTAATTTGTGGTTACCATGGTTTAACTATAAATTTTCCCTAGAAATAACTTTGATCAAACAATTAAATGTCTGTTGTCTGCTGTTATAATCCCACCAATGCCAAAATCAAACCTACACCCTTGATGGACTGTATGCAATGCTTTAAAAAATACTTTAATTTCTGGAAAATGGATCTGAAGTATTGATGACATTTATCTTGCTTTGCCACAAACCAGCAATAGCAAGTGTACAGTATGTCTGCAGAGGCTTTTGACGCCATGCTGTGCAGATGTAGTATGTGAGTATGCCGGTGTTTTTCTCTTAATCACTCATTCGTCTCCAAATGCCAGCAGCTGAACAGCGCTGAGAACGTCAGAGGATCCATCACAAGACAAAACACAGAATTCTTCACCTCCGCTGTAAATATTAAGAGTGTAATGTGATACAGCCCTCTCTTCTGCTCACCAAGGCTGCATTTATTTGATCAAAATACAGTAAAAATTGTGAAATATTATTATGATTTAGAATAACAGTTTTCTATGTGAGTATCTGTTAAACTGTAATGTATTTCTGTGATGTGCAGCTGTATTTTCAGCATCATTCCTCCAGTCTTCAGCGTCACATGATCTTCAGAAATCAGTATAATATGCTGATCTGCTGCTCGAGAAACATTTCTGATTATTATCAATGTTGAACACAGTCGTGCTGCACAATATTTTTGTGGAAACCGTGATACATTTTACTTTTCAGGATTCTGAATAGAGCGTTCAAGAATAGCATTTATTTGAAATATAAATATTTTGTTACATCACAGATGTCTTTACTGTCACCTTTGATCAATTTAATGCATCCTTGATGAATAAAAGTATTAATTTCTCTTTTTTCCCCCCCAAAAAATCTAACTAACCTCAGACTTTTGAATGGTAGCGCATCACAGTTTCCACAAAAATATGAGGAAATAAAACCTTTATTCATCAAGGCTGCATTAAACTGATCAAAAGTGTCAGTAAACATTTATAATGTTACAAAATATTTCGGTTTCAAATCCTGAAAAATAAAATGTATCATGGTTTCCACAAAAAAAGTGTGTGTGTGTATATATATATATATATACAGTGGGTACGGAAAGTATTCAGACCCCCTTACATTTTTCACTCTTCGTTATATTGCAGCCATTTGCTAAAATCATTTAAGTTAATTTTTTTTTATATTATACAGTATATGACATGTATTCTGTGTGTAGTTTGTTTTACTGTAAGGAGATAAATTCAGGGTTTTCTTGGTTTTGCTTCTGATTTACATGTTAGTCACTGAACTGAAAAGTCTTCTGAAGTGAGTAACAGAGTCGAATAATGACCCAAGTTTAATGTGTTTTTATTATCCTTTCTTTTGTTTCAGCTGATCGGTTTCTTAAGGTCAGTTCAGCCGTTGCTCTGTTTCCGCACAGTGTTGAGTTTACTGCAGAAAGCTGAATTTAAGATCCGATGACGTCTGAATCTCGAGATGTTTCATAACTGCGTGTGTTTGTTCAGACAGACGAGATTTCGACGTGAAAATGATACGCAGTGACTTTCTGACCTTCAGATCAGAGCCAGAATCTCCACTGAAATATGAACAAAATGTCATGCGGTCAGTTTCTCTAAGCGGCTAAATACAGCGTCGCCTTCAGAACACGGATGAGAAGTCTGTTAACAGCTCGCAATTCACTGAGCCTTAAAACCATCTAATTCCACGAAAAGCGCGTTTGGTTCCAGATGGATCTCAGATTCGAGCCGCTTGAGAAAATAGTTTCGTATAATCATCCTGTAACGTCCGGCTAATGAATCAAAGCTGGTTGGTTTTGTGACAGCTGCAGTCAGCGAGGGCCGTTAAGATGAATTAGTTGGTTTTCAACCTGCAGTTTAAAGGTTATTTGAATCTGTTCAAATAGTTACTGCAGTTTTTAATGGGGGGGTGCATGCATTTCTACATTTTTCTGTAGAAATGCATGCACATCAATTCTAGAAACCGGAACGTTACGACAGAACAACTTCACGCAAAACCAAGTTAAATGAACGCCGCGATTATTTCGGCATCCGGTCAGTCGCTTTACGTGAATAGAGCTTCTGTTACGGATAATTCTATTTACAGATTAATGCACTCAATGTAAACGCCATTTACCCTCAGAGTTTAATATCGCCCAGATGAAGAAACACTAGTAAATACTATAGTGTTTTTGAACCATACTATAGTAAAGTACTTGAATTAGTTTGTTGTGATAATTCTATAGTTGCTGTGGTAATATAACAACTATAGTACTATAAACAAATTACTTTACCCAATACTGTACTAAGTTTTCTACAACTATAGGGTATACTACAATACACTACAGTTTACTGTAGTAAAAACTAAAGTATACTACAGTATTTATTACAGTACTATAGTTAATACTACCGTATGCTGTAGTGTTGTGAATACTATAATATATACAGTATAATACACTTTACTATAGTATGGTGCAAAAACACTATAGTATTTGCTATATATTACTGTAGTATTTTTTCACGTGGGCGGACAAGTTCAGAGTTTGTACAAGACATAAGAAGTTAAGTTCTCTTTATTTCTACAGGGTTTTATACCACACAGATCGTTTCAAAAGCAGCTTCACAGAAATAAACAGGAAAATAACATTGTTGCAAAATTCATCACTGCGAAAATTGATTTTGTTAATTAGTATTTTGTCTTGTTTTCCAGTACAAACATCTAAAAATTCTCAAAAACATTCACAAATCAAGGCAATAACTTTAGACTAAAAATGATATTAAAGAATGATCAAAAATCATCAGAATGTAGTGAGTTTACGCTTATAAAATGAGAACAAATCTGCCAGTGGGGTCAGAAATATAATCTTGTTTTCCCTTTGAGTTAGTATTATTTTTCTGACACGGGCAGATATTTTTCTTGTTTTAGGCTTGATCTTGCATCATTTTTATACATTTGTCAGTAAACGAGACATGATATCTTCAGTCATTCTGCTTCTCCAGTAAATGTGTCTTGATTGAAGAGTGTTCAGATATTTGTACTGGAAAACAAGACAGAAATACTGAGGAAGAACATCATGTTTGGCAGTGATTAAATATAAGACGACTTCAATTTCAGCTCTAAAGCAGCTCTACAAAAGACAATAGTGTCATTATTTAGATCAGTTCAGTTCAGTAACAGTCAATGTTGTACAATTCATCAATTACACTGAAAGTAGATTTAGCTATTTTTGTACATTTAAAGTTAATCTAACCATGCAATTTGCAGTTTTAGTAGCAAGTTGGAAATTAAAGTAATATAGTGGAAATGGAAAAAGTAATGCATTGAATTTTGAGGTCTTTGCAGTATATACTTGTATATAGAATTAAATATCTTTATTTAACTGATTCGCTGTATATGTGATTGATTTCTCACTTTGAATGGCTGGATAACTAGAAGTAGCGACAAAACTGAATTGGCCATAGCTTTACATCATCAATTCAGTTTCTGAATTTGAATTATATTTGAATTAAAACAGCAAACATGATTGCAAACATGATTGCAACTCAAATTTAAATGCAAGGAATCAGAATTAAAATGACTTAAAATTCAAAGAAATTCATAAGTCTTTTTATTGTCTAGAAAAAGCACTTCATAATCAAGTTTGTTTAAACTTTAAAGTTAAAATAAAAGTTTATAGGCCTATATGTTTAGTTTATGTCAGATTGATGGATAGATAGATAGATAGATAGATAGACAGATTGAATGATAGATGGATGGATGGATAGATCGAGATGATAGATGGATGGATGGATGGATAGATATAACATATTTAATAAATTAATTTTTATGTTTCAGGATGAACACAGAATGCATCACCTGTGAATTCCTTTGTATCGCGATTCATTCGATTCCTCCTGTTCGAAGTCCGATTTTTCTATTTTGTGGTGAATTCTGTTCACATTCACACTGAAAGATTTGGGGATTAACGGGGGACTTACTTGGGGGCTCAAAGATCTTCTCTCAAATCTCCCACAAAGAGTGGCTGTCAATGCTAATATGTCTGGAACAATTATTTTAAATACAGGAGTCCCACAAGGAGCTATTTTATCACCTATACTTTTTTCTTTGTACATTAATGCGTTTTAAATAAAAAATAAGGTTCTTAGTCTTTTTTAAATATGCCGATTGTAATTACTGCAGGGAAACACATTGGGGTTGCAATTTTAAGTATCTGGGGACATATATTGACGCTCAACTTAATTTTTTAGAGAATACTGACAGCTGACAGCATTTGTAAGAAAGCCCAACAAAGGTTGTATTTAATCAGGAGGTTGAATCACTTCAAGTAAGAATATACTTGACATGGTATATAAAAATATAGTGAAAAGTATTCTGACTTCTAACATGACCTCGTGGTGTGGTAACCGGAGTGTCGTAAACAGAGTCAAGCTTTCCAAGATTGTGAACGAGGCAAGTAAGACAGAGACATTTGAGTGATCTTTATCCATGTAACGTTAAGCAAAAGGCTTTAAGGCTAGTTGGGGATGTGGTGAGTTTCTATTGTTGCCATCAGGGAGAAGCTATAGTTTAATTCAGTTCAAGTTTATTTGTATAGCACTTTTCACGATACAAATCGTTGCAAAGCAGCTTTAAGGAAAATTGTAAGTTTCTACGTTATATTTAGGAGTAGGTTATTAGTGGTGACTATGACAGAAATGCACAGTAAGAATCATGCAGATGTGAACACTATTAACTGTAATGATTATATGTTGCGGTTGCGATTTAAACAAAATTTGGTAGATTTATATGTTGTTCCAGGGTTAGCAACCACGGGCGACAAGGAAAGTTTACCAATTATCTTTCATGCACAGTGCTGTCAAAATTTTATTTATTTAATAATAACAATATATGCAGATCCATATGTACACATTGCTATTATTGATAATAATAAAAATAAAAATATTTTTCTTTTTTTTTGTTACCATTCCTGTGAAAATTTTAAACGCAAGTGACTGATGTGTTTTTTCCCCTCATAGTGTGTTGTTTGTGTGTGTTGGTGATGTACGCTCTTAAAAATAAAGCTGCTTCACGATGCCATTGAAGAACCTTTTTGTCTAAATGGTTCCATAAAGATGATGCAACCCCTCAGAGGACCTCAGATGATGCCAACCCTGAAACAACATACAGAACTACCACATTTTGCTATAAGTTTGATTGCATCATATAATAATTGCTGTTAATATTATTCATCGTCTGTTTTATGTCGTATATTGATTTTTCTGTACTGCTGGTTCGTCTGGTCAGAGGAGAACTGGCCCCCGACTGAGCCTGGTTTCTCCCAAGGTTTTTTCTCCATTCTGTCACTGATGGAGTTTTGGTTCCTTTGTGGAACCAAAAATGGTTCCCTTTCAGGAACTCGAGCTGCGTCGAAATGCTATGGGAATGCCTCCAGCGTGACCACGCTCTGAATCACATGTGTAATCAGTCCAATGGATGGGCGAGACGTCACGGGCGGGGTGACGTAGCGACCATGAAGCATAAAAGCATGTGCGGTGAAACCGGCCTCAGCTTTCTGTCATTCAGCAAGCGCTTTGTGTGTGTCAGTCTGATTTGGTGTTGTCTGTCCATTATCACTGTTTATTTTACCAATACGAGTGTAGACAAACATACGGCGAGAGCAGGCAGCATCTCAGGCTGTGTGTTCTTCCCTGCCCGCACTACATTTCGGGTGGGGATACACAAAGTTTCTGTGTTGTCTGCTTGGGAGCAAAACACGCAGAGTCAGCTAACTGTCCGCATTGCGAGCGTTTGTCACTGCGTATGCTTGCTCTCCGAGGGCTCTCTTTGAGGAGGGAGTCTTCACCGACGTTTCTCGGGGCGCCGGCCCCGCTTTCGCTGAGGCGACTGTGCTCATGGGTTTCGCATATGGATCCGGTGGAGGGAATGTAGACGGGCGAGTCCCTATCTTCTTCCTTAACCACCAGATCCAGCGCCCGCTCTCGGGGTTCGGAAGCTTGCGCTGCGGTTCTCATAGTCAGATAAATACTTAAATTAAGTATTTATCTGACTATGAGAAGTTAGATATATCATTTTCGATTTTTGAAATGAATCTTATCACACCAGACCGTGTTTACTTGTCTGGTTGTTTGGCTGCATTTGGTTCTGAGGAATAAAATGAAGTATTTATCGAACTATGAGAAGTTAGATATACAGGGGCTCTTGGGATAAAACATTTCTCGAGTAAGAGCACGTGTTTACCTCTCTTCCTCTGAGGAGGTTGAGGCGGTCAGCAGGGGCTGCTGGGCGGGAGTAGTCCCAACCTACCGTGTACCAGCTCCTCATTCTGGGGGTGTCACTTCTCGTACTCCGCAGAGTCTAGAGTCACAGTGGCGCCGAAGGCTTATAGCGGAAGGCGGTTCTGCGGACCGTCATTCTCGCTGGATAGTCTCCGTCTAAAACGCACTGACGTCCTGACCCTGCTGTTGTTCAGGGCGCAATGGTCTCCGGCAAGCGCTTCTCTCAGTTACCGCCCGGAAACGTAGCGGTGCTAAAAGGCTCGCGACCTCCATGGAGGTCTCTAGAGCAGCTAGTAGGGCCGTCCCCTGCCGGTTCGCCGCTTCAGGGCACCAAGCTAGCCGCTCTGATTACTCCAGAGGTCAGTCTCGAGAGACTGATTCCCTTAGTAGACTAACGTGTCTCGGTGGGTCCTGCACACTGTAGAGTTGAGGCTATAGAATCCAGTTCTCCTCCGCCTCAGTTTAAACAGGGTCATCCCCACTATGGTGGGTCCCGAGCATGTCAAGCAGTTCCAGACTGCTGGGTCTGATGGCAGACATCCTGTCGAGGCAGGGGCCGAGACCCGGGGAATAGATGCCTCACCCTGAGGGGTGAAGCAGACTTGGAGAGTCTTTGGCCAGGCTCAGCTGGAATTGTTTGCGACTCAGATGATATTGCATGGTCCCCACTGGTTCTTTCTCTGACTCATCCAGCTCCACTGGGGCTGGTTGCCATGGTACAGACGTGGCCGAGGCTTCGTCTGTACACCTTTCCCCCAATTGTTCTGCTCCCGGGAGTTCTGGAGAGAGTGCGCTGAAACGAGGTCAGTCGACTGCCAGTAGCCCCGTTCTGGCCGGGCCGAGTATGGTTGATACCTGATTCCTCTCCTTGACAGCGCTCCATGGGAGATTCCCATCAGGAGAGATTTCCTCTCACAGGTGGAGGGCGTGCCCCCGCCCGGAGCTGTTGAAGCTGTGGGTGTGACCTCTGAGGAGGCACAACTCATAGCTTCTGGTCTCTCAACTGAGGTTGTTGAGACCATCCTCCATCCAGAGCTCCCTCTATGAGGAAACTATACTTCTTGGTGTGGAGACTGCCAGCTCCTCCCAGCTAACTGCCCATTTGATAGAGTTCTGGAGTTCCTGCAGGCCTGTTTATCCGCAGGGTTGACTCATTCCACACTAGAGGTCTTCGTGGCGGCCATTGCGGCATACCACGCCCCTCTTCAATAGCCATTCAGTGGGAAGACACCCTCTTCTTACACGTTTCCTCCGCGGTGCGCTGAGGCCGAGGCCTCTGGCCAGAGAAGCTTATGCTAAGTGGTGGATCAGGATGCTATTCCATAGCCTTGAGCCCTCTGATCTCCCCTCTCCTTCGGGGGTCAAGGCTCACTCCTCCAGAAGTTGGCCTTCGGGACAGCGGGCCCCGCCTTCTTTAGCCATTCCTGGCTCCCTTTTCTCTTGCCTTAGTTGTGCTCTTCCACACTAGGCAGGGATTTGCAAGTCTGGCGGCATGGGCATTCTCGTTCCCATAGCGTTTCGACGCAGCTCGAGTTCCTGAAGGAGAACGTCTCCAGGTTACGTATGTAACCATGGTTCCCCGAAGGGAACGAGACGCTGCGTCTCAGGGCCATGCTTCCGGCATCCCTGCCAGCGCTTGCTTCACTCCTACCAAAGCCAGTTTTCCACAACGTGGATAATAAAGACTCTTTAACCTTTAAGGAGAGCAAATTCTTCAGCGCTGCAGCTTTAATAATTAAGTAGATAGAAAAGTGCTAATATTAGTCAACACCTTCAGGAAAGGCGTCTCTGTGTCGTTACAGATTTATGAAGTAACACGTTTAGATCTGCAAGAGCGTTACAGGTCTTTGTCGATGGTTTTATGTTGGCTGGTATGCAGGCAGCGCTCGTGAGATGAGCGATCTGTGTTTGTATCCGGAGCAGATCTGCGCCGCAGGTTTAATCTCAGACGCTTTTCTGCTGGGATGAAGACCAATATCAGCAGCTCTCATCTCACTGCTGCCTGACCTGTCATAACATTCATTCTTCATTCACAGCAGCGGATCAAGACGCATGCGCTCAGATCCATCAGGCTTTGAGAGCTCAATCAATCTTCAGGTTAAACGTGCTGTTAGGTGTGTTTCACAAGCCTTTGTTTTTGGCATTGATGTTGCAGTGTTTGTGAGTGTATGAATAATGTCATAGTATGTGCTTTCTTTCTTAATTCAAAGGTGGAAAATGTATGCCATTCACAGAAATGAAAATGAATGCAACAATGAGGATGACCTGGCATAAGTTAAACAATAATAATTGCATACTGCAAATTATTTAAAAAGTGTTTTTTTTTTGTGTGAAATAATTATGGTTACTTTGCATTTTTACGTTCAAAGATGGATCATGGACACAATTCACAAATAAAAATGCAACATAATCAGACTGGTCTGGCATGATAGGTTTATTATTATTATTATTATTATTATTATTATTAATAATAATAATAGTAACACAAGGAAAACTAGGTCACAGGACAAAAACAAAACTAAAACAGAACTAAACTGTGACACTTGGCACGATAAGGTAATTAATGAATTAATACTATTATTACCACTAAAAATAATGCAAATTATCGCATGCTGTATACGATTTAAAAAAAGCTTTTCTTTTCTTTTCTTTTTTAAATAAAATTGAAATAATTTTTAATTAATATTTAATTGAATTTAAGATTAAAAAGAGGACACCATTCACAGAATTAAAAATTCATGAGGAGTATTTATGGTTGCTTTGCATTTTTCTGCAGAATCTTAACTTATTATTTTTATTCATTTTGATTAATATTTATGATTAATTAACATATATGAAATATTTATATGATCAGTCACGACAGCATATGTTTGCACAGCCAATCTGATTGTACTTAAACATTTACTGAGCTTAAGGTTTTAAGTTGAAGTAGGTGCTTTTTTGTTTTACAGTGCAGCAGAAAACATGAAAATGCACTTTGCAAGTCTATTACAATTTTTTTTCTTCCATTTATAGTTTTACAGTTTGCTGTCAATAGAGTTTTGGCAGTGCTGGATGTATAAAGCGGTGTTCAGTGACAGATTTAAGACTGAACCATGTTTAAACTGCATATAAGAGAATAACACTCAACTCACACAAACAGAAAAATAAAAGTTAAGTGAAATTTTGGCTCCTGCATTGCTGTGGAAAAGTTTTGGAAACTTAAAGAATCGGAGACTGTTTCTGTACCGTGCATCAATATAAAGGCTGCTTATGTTTGTGATGTGCACAGCTTAGTGTGATAGACAATCTCTTTAGCTGCTCATGAAAACAACAGACATTCCCGAAATGAATTGATCTGAATTTATATTTGTTAGGTGTGTGATGTGTTGATGTGTGAAGCTCTGAGGGATTATTTATGTGCAGGATGTATATAATGTGACAGCATGTGAATTATATATATATATATATATTTTTTACATAAAATTGAAATACTTATTTCACTTTTTTTTTAATCAGACATGATAACTCAGTTCACAGAATAAAAAATGCAACAATGTAACAACTGGCCTGATAAGCTATAAAACACACACACACAAAAAAACACATAAACAGTTAATAAATATGACCGGTCTCAGTCTGACTGCTGTGTTGTTGTAGTTTGTGTGTGAACACTAGAGGGCAGCAGTTCATTCATTAGAAAATCTGCTGAACATTGTGTTTCTGGTGCACATGAATCACATCATTCCTGAAGACCATTAAGCAAGTCATTATTCAATATATTACACAACTACAGTCACTATATTAAACTTTGAAAGAGTTTGAAACCTTGAAACCTGGACTTCTGTTCTGTTCTCTCTCTCTCTGTGTGTGCGAGTTCAACAAGTATAGTTCAAATCAAGTCTTTAAAGAAGAACCATGTCTTACATGAGGACACACACACACACACACACACACACAGGCGGCTGGACTGGAGACACCCAGTGATAAGCATTAAACGTCATGTCTGGCTTCCATTACAATCACATACAGACACACACACACACACACAATGTTTCAGAGTGAGAAAGATTACAGTTTTGTGCACTCATCAGGTTTCTCTGTGTGTGTGTGTGTGTGTTGTGTCTCTCAGCACGAGACCCCCCCCCCCCCCCCCCCCCCCCCCCACACGGG
>NW_015505791.1:140198-143079 GCF_001515645.1 Sinocyclocheilus grahami
CACGAGACCCCCCCCCCCCACACACACACGTCTGAAGATGTGGAATGTGGGGGTCACAGTTTTGCTCCACACAGCAGAGCAGCAGCCGAGAGATCAGAGCATCATAAATCTACACACACACACACAGCTGCATTAAAAAACAACAACACAATGAATCTCGGTTCAAGTCATATAGATCATCATTTCCTGTGTGTGTGTGTGTGTACTTGTTTATGCTACATTGTGGGAATCAAATGTCTCCACAAGGATAGTAAAACTTGAAATAATTTTCCCTGCGGTCCCCACGAGGGGAAAAAAAAGGATTAAAAATAGTAAATGATGTTTATGTGAAAGTGTAAGAATGCAAACAGGTTTTCTGTAAGGGGTAGGTTTAGGGTTAGGGGATAGAAAATATTGTTTGGTCAGTATAAAAAGTAATGGAAGTCTATGGAAAGTCCATAGCACACATACACACAGTGGTGATGGACGTTTGAGTGATCTCTGGTGTCTTCTGTGTGTTTGTGTATCTGGACGTGTGCTGGTATGTTTGTGACCTTTGACCCGGTCAGCAGGTCAGTGGTTTTACACCTCCTTCACTAGAGCTGTTTATACATGTGTGTGTTTGAGCACATTCATCAGTTTCTGCTCTGAACTCACAGACGACTGACAGTCTGTCTATCATTTATCAAGCAGTCCAGAGTGTGTGTGAAAACAACACGACAGAAGCAGCAGAACACTTTGGTGTTCTGGGTTTAAGCAGTTTAGAAGTGTGTAAATAACGTCACATATAGTTCAGTTCTGAGAGAGAGACGGAGGTGAAGGTGGAGTGAGGATAGTTTGTTTTCACTAGTGAAGAACGTCAGTGTGTGTGTGTGTGTGTGTGTGTGTTTATAGTGAGCTCAGTGGAGTCTGACATGTCTTTTATCTGCTGTGAAGCGTCGTATCGTCTCGACACTGCCGAGAGAATCTCCTCTCCTAAACGCTGGTTGATATATATTGATACATTGGTGTGAAGGATCTGAGAGCCGCAGCTGACAGGAGCTTTACACGGGAGTCTAAATAAACTCTATCAGTCAGACGAGAAACACAAGCCATAGAAAAACAACCAGTGTTGATCTGACAGAGAGAGTGTGTGTGTGTGTGTGTGTGTGTGTGAAGGAGAGAAATGAAGGGCTGCTGTGGCAAGCGTCGTCTAGATATTGTTGGAGTATTTTAAAATGTAATGTCAAGTGTTTGATAGAATTATTCCTGGTGCTGAATGTCAGCAGAGCTCGAGAGAGTTTCAGACGTCTTCTTTCCAGATCAGCTCCATTCAGAACTGAACTGAGAAGCCTTTTATATTCCAGTTTTTGAATTTTTAATTGAAGTCGCAAACCAGATCAAGAATTGCCATTTGAATTTGAATGCAAGGAAGAAGATTTAAAATTCAATGAAATGCATATAAGATGGATAGACAGACAGACATATCCTAAATGCTAATGATCATTGAACTTGTAGACTATTGTTGATCAGATGTGCTGGGTGTATATGAATGAGTGAGAGTGTGTGAGTGTCTGAGCGAGTGTATATGAGTGTGTGTGAGTGTATATGAGTGTGTGAGTGTGTGAGTGTATATGAGTGTGTGTGAGTGTATATGAGTGTGTGTGAGTGTGAGTGAGTGTACGCGTTTTTGTGACAAATGAGGACATAAATGTGTATAATGAAAAAGGTATGACAGGTATTAAAAGGAGAAGGTGACTTTTCAGGACATTACCCCATGTCCCCACTTTTCAAAACGCTTATAAATCACACAGAATGGAGTGTATTGAAAATCTGAAATAGCAGAAAGTCTCCTGTGAGGGGTAGGTTTAGGGGTAGGGTTGGTGTAGGGCAATAGAATATACGGTCTGTACAGTATAAAAACCATTAAGCCTATGGAGAGTCCCCACTTTTCACAAATGTAAACCTGTGTTTGTGTGAGTGTGTGTGAGTGTATATGAGTGTGTATGAGTGTGTGTGAGTTTATATAAGTGTGTGAGTGTATATGAATGTGTGAGTGTATATGAGTGTGTGTATATGAGTGTGTGTGAGTGTATATGAATGTGTGAGTATATGAATGTGTGAGTATATACAGTATATGAGTGTGTGTGAGTGTATATGAATGTGTGAGAGTGTACGTGAGTGTGTGAGTGTGTGCGAGTATATATATGTGTGTGTGAGTTTGTGTGAGTGTATATGAGTGTGAGTGTGTGTGAGTGTATATGAGTGTGTGTGAGTGTATATGAGTGTGTATGAGTGTGTGAGTGTATATGAGTGTGTGTGAGTGTGTGAGTGTATAGGAGTGTGTGAGTGTATGTGAGTGTGTGAGTGTATGAGTGTGTGTGTGTGTGTATATGAGTGTGTGTGAGTGTATATGAGTGTGTGTGAGTGTATATGAGTGTGTGTGAGTGAGTGTACGCGTTTTTGTGACAAATGAGGACATAAATGTGTATAATGAAAAAGGTATGACAGGTATTAAAAGGAGAAGGTGACTTTTCAGGACATTACCCCATGTCCCCACTTTTCAAAACGCTTATAAATCACACAGAATGGAGTGTATTGAAAATCTGAAATAGCAGAGAGTCTCCTGTGAGGGGTAGGTTTAGGGGTAGGGTTGGTGTAGGGCAATAGAATATACGGTCTGTACAGTATAAAAACCATTAAGCCTATGGAGAGTCCCCACTTTTCACAAATGTAAACCTGTTTGTGTGAGTGTGTGTGAGTGTATATGAGTGTGTATGAGTGTGTGTGAGTGTACAGTGGGGCAAAAAAGTATTTAGTCAGCCACCAATTGTGCAAGTTCTCCCACTTAAAAAGATGAGAGAGGCCTGTAATTTTCATCATAGGTATACCTCAACTATGAGAGACAAAATGAGAAAAAAAA
>NW_015505791.1:143520-148283 GCF_001515645.1 Sinocyclocheilus grahami
ATTACAGGCCTCTCTCATCTTTTTAAGTGGGAGAACTTGCACAATTGCTGGCTGACTAAATACTTTTTTTCCCCACTGTATATGAGTGTGTGTGAGTGTATATGAGTGTGTGTGAGTTTATATGAGTGTATATGAATGTGTGAGTGTATATGAGTGTGTGTGAGAGTGTACGTGTGTGTATATGAGTGTGTGTGAGTGTATATGAATGTGTGAGTATATGAGTGTGTGAGTGTATATGAATGTGTGAGTAGATACAGTATATGAGTGTGTGAGAGTGTATATGAGTGTGTAAGTATATATATGAGTGTGTGTGAGTGTATATGAATGTGTGAGAGTGTACGTGAGAGTGTATATGAGTGTGTAAGTATATATATGAGTGTGTGTGAGTCTATATGAATGTGTGAGTATATGAGTGTGTGTATGTGAGTTAGTGTAAGTGCATATGAGTGTGTGTGAATGTGTGTGAGTGAGTGTAAGTGTATGTGAGTGTGTGTGTGTGTGTGTGTGTGTGAGTGAGTGTAAGTGTATGTGAGTGTATATGAGTGTGTGTGTGTGTGTGTGTGTGTGTGAGTGTAAGTGTATGTGAGTGTATATGAGTGTGTGTGTGTGTGTGTGTGTGTGTGAGAGTGTAAGTGTATAGGAGTGTGTGTGAGTGAGTGTAAGTGTATGCGAGTATATATGAGTGTTTTTGAGTGTGTGTGAGTGTATATAAGTGTGTGTGAGTGTCTAAGTGTATATGAGTGTGTGAGTATATACACCGAACAAAATTATTAAACAAAAACAAAAGTGTTGCGTTGATAATTTTGTTCAGTGTATATATGTGTGTGAGTATATAAATACGAGTGTGTATGAGTGTATATGAATGTGTGAGTGTGTGAGTATATATATATGTATATATATATGAGTGTGTGTATATGAATGTGTGAGTATATATATACGAGTGTGTGTGAGTGTAGATGAGTGTTTTGTGAGTGTATTTGAGTGTGTGTGAGTGTATATAAGTGAGTGTGTGTGGATCAGCTGTGAGGTGTGTCTGGATTCATGCTGGTAAAATCAAAGCGCTTCTGATCAGCAGGTGTGTGTGTGTGTGTGTGTGTGTGTGTTTTCTCAGCCGATCCCCTCTCACTTTACCTGGACCAGAACCAGCGACTCGAGTTCAGATGTTTTTCTCAGGATAAACTTCTAAGACTTCTAAGAAACAGTTGTGATCCCATAGATTATGTTTCTTTGGGAAAAGTCATTCCCATTTTTCCAGTAATTGTTCCTGATTGATCCTATTTCTGCTCAAACTGAAAGTCCTTCACACTCGTGATTAGTGCAGGAACATGAACTCACAGTGACTCACACTCATATACTGTGTGTGTGTGTGTGTGTGTGTGTTCAGGTGTTTTCTCATTAACACACCAGCTGGCATCACAGATTGAGCTCCGCCCACTTAATTACTGATGACATCACTGTTGCGGATCGGTCCCGGTGAGCCAGCAGGCCTTCAGCAGTGAAGCAGGAATGATGGAGAGACAGACGTCTTCCCTTTCGCTGCTGTTAGTGAGACATTCAACCTTTAATTCACAGCATGATCATTAACGAGATCGTTCACACAAAAATGCACTTTCTGTCATCATTTACTCATTTACTCGTGCCGTTCCAAACCTGAATGACTTAAGTCCTTCTGCAGAACACAGACGAGGATATTTTGCAGAATGTCTCAGTGTTTGTGGCCATGCAATGAACGTCAGAAGTATTCGATGTTGTAACTCTCGTTTCTGGGTGAACTGTCTCTTTAACATTCATTATGTTTATAATGTAATTTGACAGATCCTTGATGCAAATGTAAGCAGCAGGCAGTTGATTTTGCACTTATTTGATGTAATATTCCATGTTTTTTTTTTTTAATGTTGTAGATTATATTTTGAGAAAGATCTTGTTAATGATTTACAATAGTTTCTCAATAACTTAAGAATTTGTAAAAGTGCTGTTGGTGTTAAAGGTACAAAAATTGACATGATAATAAATTGCTGGCAGGTTTTTCCATGTGTTGACATGCTTAGATTCAGATGGTTAATATCATTTATTAAGTTGGGTGTCCACCTCAGAACTAATCAACATATTTATAATGAAACCGTCATATTTAAAAATATATTAGTCATATCATATAAATATATATATATATATTACTATTGTAAAGCCATATTAAATCATTATGGGATTTTTTTAATGCTTTAAGAATATATTTTGAAAAGGATAATTTTCATGTCACAAAAATGAATGATTTTATTTAGCAAAATAAACATAAAATAGTGCTAAAGTGATTGTACCGAACCAGTGTACTACAGTTTATTAATATTTTTAATTTAGGTTTTTAATTGTTTTAATTTTAGTTAAATTCTTTATTTATTTATAATATCATCATTTAGGTTTAACTATTTTTATTTTAGTTTTTATTTATTTTATTTCCAATTAGTAACTTTAGTGCTTTAACTTAAACTAAATGAAAACTAGAAATGTTGTCTTTGTAACTAGCTGAAATAAGTTTAGTTTTTTTTTAATGTAATATAATTTAAATGTTATATTAATTCAGCTTTATTTCAATTAACAAGAATGCCTTAATAGTTCTAGGTCTGGTTCTAGTTTTGGTTAATGATAACCCTGTATCAAAGAAGTAGTAACTTATATTATGATATTATGCAAAACATATTGCTTCAGCTAAAGTGTTTGTATCAGTAGTGTGGGGTTTTAATCAAAACAAACACTTATGATTCATTTTCCCACAAAATATGTTGCGCCATCAGTGTTCAATATGAATATCGATATTTTTCTGTAATAACGCAGTGTGTGCGCAGTGAAAGCCTTCAGCTCTGAACAGTGTTCTGCTCATTACCAGCTGAAGACGGTTCCCATCACGCCCTCGAAACGCAAGACTGAACAAATCACAATCTCCATTCAGCCCAACTGTGTTTCTAATAAAGGAAATCCTCTGAAAGTGGCTCAGCTTCAGCTCGTGTGATGTTCTGATTCTGGAAGAGTCCGGTCTGGCCTGGGCACACGCAAGGTTGGGCAAAAACACATCAAAATGCATTTTAAAATAAAATACCAAATACCTTAATTTAAAGTGTATCAGAATAAACTACAACATACAGCAGCCACACCATGTATCAAAATAAACCACTGTATTTTTGTACTATACTAAAAAACGCTTTTACAAGGGAGCATGACATTTCTTTGGAAGCCTTCCATCAATCGGCCTGTTTGATCTATCCCTTCACCTTTACACTGACTCCGTTCATTATTATAACAATGTTATAAACAATGTTTTCTCTGCCCGCAATAAATCTGACATATGCAGCCAATATTCACATATCCCTGTGATCTCCCAGATGAAGGTTAGGTTTAACGAAACCAACAGTTTAATGTTTACCAGTTTGCGAATGACTCATAATTGTATCATAATTTAGTTACTTGCTGTTTGGTAACAAAGGGCTATATTTGCATCAGCAACACTGACACGTCCTTCATAAGAAGACAACTGATGGCACCTGTATTCATAGCAACTAGTTTCTAAATAGTTAATCATAAACATAATATATTATGTGTCAGGCAGTCATTCGTGCAATGTTATGCAAACTCATGATCCTACTAAACAGCTACTTCAATTAGGGTACAATATTCCAGGGATCCAGACCTCAGCCAATCCCTGCTCACTGTAAGAACTTGCTGTTCCTGTGCAGCAGCGAGGACACGCATGCATACAGCTGCTGCTGCTGATGTGATTCATCTCTGATAATTCATGGGCTGGAGGCCAAACACACACACACACACTTTCACACAGTCAGCAAGGAGAGATGCACATTGTTCCCCTGGGAATGTGGTTTCGGGGCGTCCGGGGGGCATCGGGCTGATTTATGACCCTCAGGAAACACAAATCTCAGTGTTGCTCTGTGAAAATGACAAAAGGATTTTGTCCTCCGTAACCTTTAGTCTGCCTTAAAGTCAACAACATGAAATCAACACGGACTTCTGCAGTTTACAGCTCCTAAAGTTGAATTGGTTTTGAATTGAAGTAACCAACAGGATGCCGAATTGCCGAATAATAATAATATATATATTTTTTAAAGAAGTGTCTTATGCTCACCGGGACTGCAATGTAAAATGAAAACTGAAAGTATAAAAATAAAAGCCAATTCACAATATTCATAAAAACTATAGTATAACATAAATACTAGAATAACACTGTTTAGCACATCATGATGAGTCAAAACACAGCTTCAGCTGTAGATTATGAAGAAACTACTCGTCTGAGTAACGCTGTGTGTTTCAGGTAATCATGTTCCTCATCTTCATGAAGTGCTTCTGCTCAGGAATGTCCTGCCTTCGCTGGTTTATAACGCTGTTAACTGGTGCAGGTTAATGGGAACGGGCTGCGGTGGGATGTGTGCTTGAGTTATACGTGGGTCACGTCTGTCTGCTGTAGGCCTGATGGAGAGATCATCGCTCGCCTCCAGCAGCTCTTAAATAACGGCTCAGACGCCCTCGTGGGCCGCTTTAGCAAGATTTGCGTGCAGCGTCTGCGGGAGAAACAGCGCAGGATATTGAGGAGGAGTGACCCTGACTCTGAGAAACTGCAGCAGCTGATCCGGGTTCAGTGATTACAGGACAGATCCTACACTTACCAACACACACTTACAGTCTATGTGTCCATCTGTCTGTCTGTCTAACATCCATCCATCTGTCTATCAATCTCTGTCTGTCTGTCTGTCTGTCTGTCT
>NW_015505791.1:149834-152105 GCF_001515645.1 Sinocyclocheilus grahami
TCAGTAGTGTGGGGTTTTAATCAAAACAAACACTTATGATTCATTTTCCCACAAAATATGTTGCGCCATCAGTGTTCAATATGAATATCGATATTTTTCTGTAATAACGCAGTGTGTGCGCAGTGAAAGCCTTCAGCTCTGAACAGTGTTCTGCTCATTACCAGCTGAAGACGGTTCCCATCACGCCCTCGAAACGCAAGACTGAACAAATCACAATCTCCATTCAGCCCAACTGTGTTTCTAATAAAGGAAATCCTCTGAAAGCGGCTCAGCTTCAGCTCGTGTGATGTTCTGATTCTGGAAGAGTCCGGTCTGGCCTGGGCACACGCAAGGTTGGGCAAAAACACATCAAAATGCATTTTAAAATAAAATACCAAATACCTTAATTTAAAGTGTATCAGAATAAACTACAACATACAGCAGCCACACCATGTATCAAAATAAACCACTGTATTTTTGTACTATACTAAAAAACGCTTTTACAAGGGAGCATGACATTTCTTTGGAAGCCTTCCATCAATCGGCCTGTTTGATCTATCCCTTCACCTTTACACTGACTCCGTTCATTATTATAACAATGTTATAAACAATGTTTTCTCTGCCCGCAATAAATCTGACATATGCAGCCAATATTCACATATCCCTGTGATCTCCCAGATGAAGGTTAGGTTTAACGAAACCAACAGTTTAATGTTTACCAGTTTGCGAATGACTCATAATTGTATCATAATTTAGTTACTTGCTGTTTGGTAACAAAGGGCTATATTTGCATCAGCAACACTGACACGTCCTTCATAAGAAGACAACTGATGGCACCTGTATTCATAGCAACTAGTTTCTAAATAGTTAATCATAAACATAATATATTATGTGTCAGGCAGTCATTCGTGCAATGTTATGCAAACTCATGATCCTACTAAACAGCTACTTCAATTAGGGTACAATATTCCAGGGATCCAGACCTCAGCCAATCCCTGCTCACTGTAAGAACTTGCTGTTCCTGTGCAGCAGCGAGGACACGCATGCATACAGCTGCTGCTGCTGATGTGATTCATCTCTGATAATTCATGGGCTGGAGGCCAAACACACACACACACACTTTCACACAGTCAGCAAGGAGAGATGCACATTGTTCCCCTGGGAATGTGGTTTCGGGGCGTCCGGGGGGCATCGGGCTGATTTATGACCCTCAGGAAACACAAATCTCAGTGTTGCTCTGTGAAAATGACAAAAGGATTTTGTCCTCCGTAACCTTTAGTCTGCCTTAAAGTCAACAACATGAAATCAACACGGACTTCTGCAGTTTACAGCTCCTAAAGTTGAATTGGTTTTGAATTGAAGTAACCAACAGGATGCCGAATTGCCGAATAATAATAATATATATATTTTTTAAAGAAGTGTCTTATGCTCACCGGGACTGCAATGTAAAATGAAAACTGAAAGTATAAAAATAAAAGCCAATTCACAATATTCATAAAAACTATAGTATAACATAAATACTAGAATAACACTGTTTAGCACATCATGATGAGTCAAAACACAGCTTCAGCTGTAGATTATGAAGAAACTACTCGTCTGAGTAACGCTGTGTGTTTCAGGTAATCATGTTCCTCATCTTCATGAAGTGCTTCTGCTCAGGAATGTCCTGCCTTCGCTGGTTTATAACGCTGTTAACTGGTGCAGGTTAATGGGAACGGGCTGCGGTGGGATGTGTGCTTGAGTTATACGTGGGTCACGTCTGTCTGCTGTAGGCCTGATGGAGAGATCATCGCTCGCCTCCAGCAGCTCTTAAATAACGGCTCAGACGCCCTCGTGGGCCGCTTTAGCAAGATTTGCGTGCAGCGTCTGCGGGAGAAACAGCGCAGGATATTGAGGAGGAGTGACCCTGACTCTGAGAAACTGCAGCAGCTGATCCGGGTTCAGTGATTACAGGACAGATCCTACACTTACCAACACACACTTACAGTCTATGTGTCCATCTGTCTGTCTGTCTAACATCCATCCATCTGTCTATCAATCTCTGTCTGTCTGTCTGTCTGTCTGTCTAACATCCATCCATCTGTCTATCAATCTCTGTCTGTCTGTCTGTCTGTCTGTCTGTCTGTCTGTCTGTCTGTCTAACATCCATCCATCTGTCTATCAATCTCTGTCTGTCTGTCTGTCTGTCCATCCATCCATCCATCTGTCAATCAATCTGTCTGTCCATCCATCCATCCATCTGTCCATCCATCTGTCCATCTGTCTGTCTGTCCATCCATCCATCCATCTGTC
>NW_015505791.1:153493-162545 GCF_001515645.1 Sinocyclocheilus grahami
CATCCATCCATCTGTCAATCAATCTGTCTGTCCATCCATCCATCCATCTGTCCATCCATCTGTCTATCTGTCCATCCACCCATCCATCTATCTGTCCATCCATCTGTCTATCTGTCCATCCATCCATCCATCCATCTATCTGTCTATCCATCTGTCCATCCATCTGTCTATCTGTCCATCCATCCATCCATCTGTCTGTCTGTCCATCCATCCATCCATCCATCCATCTGTCTGTCCATCCATCTGCCTGTCCGTCCGTCCGTCCGTCCGTCCGTCCGTCCGTCCGTCCATCCATCCATCCGTCCGTCTGTCTGTCTGTCCATCCATCCATCCATCTATCCATCCATTCATCTGTCCATCCATCCATTCATCTGTCCATCCATCCATTCATCTGTCCATCCATCCATCCATCTGTCTGTCTGTTCATCCATCCATCCGTCTGCCTGTCTGTCTGTCCATCCATCTATCTGTCGATCTGTCCATCCATCTATCTGTCCATCTGTCCATCCATCCATCTATATATCTATCTGTCTGTCTGTCCCACCATCTATCTATCCATCCATCTGGCCAACATCTATTCATCCATCCATACATCCATCCATCCATCTGTCTGTTTGTCTGTCTATCATCTGTCCATCCATCCATCCATCTGTCCATCCATATCTCTATCCATCCATCTGTCTGTCCATCCATTCATCTGTCCATCCGTCCGTCCATCCGTCTGTCCGTCTGTCTATTCATCCATCGATCCATCCAACATCCATCCATCTGTCTATAATCACCGTCTGCATTTTGATATTTTTTTTTTTTCAGAAAAGAAGTCCTTTGGTTTACTGCAGAGAACATGATTTCATGATCTGTCTGTCTGTCTGCGTGTGCATCTCTCACTATTTACTTACGGTTTGTCATGACGTATTTGTCATGTAAATGCTGGATAAATTAAGTTTTCCTTTCTGTCTCCTGGGGTTTAGCTAATCATCTCACCATAAACCTAAAAACACGACTGAGTTGTGAGTGTCTCTGGAAGACAAATGGTCTCGAGCGCTGCAAAAATATTTGTTCAACAGCACTGATGTATCATTGCATGACTTCAGCATCTGCTGCTCGACGTCTCCAAACAATGGACCATAATTCATCTGTCAGCGCAGCTCAAGGACAGAGCGAGGATCTGTGGTGCTTTCATTTATTTGTGTCCTTAAACTTCATCAATCCTTCATTCTTATGAAGCAGAACCAGTTCATCAGCACCTCTGAGAGCTGCGAGCGCAGACACACAGCCTGGACACAAACGTGTTCTCATACTGATAGAAATTGGTTTTCAAATCCCGCTCAATCATGTCAATGAATCTGATTAGAAAACTCATCTTGAACACATCCAGATAGAATGTGTGATTGGCTGGAATCTATTGTGTTTGAGCAGGCAAACAGACGCCATGTTTTGTGCTGCGATCATCAGCGCTGTTAAAGAGCTCCGTGTTCATTTAGAATTCATTTCAGACGCTGCGTCCGAAATCGCATACTGCTTAGTAGGTACTACATTTAAATTTGAACGTACTACTCGACCGTTAAAACAGTACGTTCTATATAGTATGAATGGAACTCGGACGTACTACATCCGCCATGTTGATGTTGTCACGTGACATGCTTCTTCACAACAGCGCCAAAATTTAAAGAGCCCTCACTACTGCGCGAACATCAGCAATGTTTTACGCAATTCTTACCGTTTTCATCAGCGTTTTAACGTTGATTGAATCAACAGCGCAACTTGTGCAAACTTCAGACTTCCAGGTCAAATAGTTTAGTCATCAAATAGTTTAGTCAAAAACATGTTCTCTTTTGTTAGACTCAAACTTTGGCCTCAGATGACACACAAACCTGTCAAATACACACTACTTCACTGCCTAGAGAACACTAGTGAGCTCAGTTCAACACACTGTAACTAAAACCTGCTTTTGGGAAACAGGAATCCTTTTGCAAGTCAATGTCTGTTACAGTATACGACATAAATAGAGGGGTGCAGATACAGTACAATTCGGCAATATTTACTGTCATTGCACTATTGTAAAGAGATCTTACAGTAGATGAAAAGCACTAGAAGAGAAAAGTTCAAAAACCAAACAACGGAATATACAGTAAACACACATTGGAATATACTGTCAGTTACTGTACAGCAATAAAGAATGAATGAATGAATTCAGCATCCTCTGCCAAGTTGCATCAGAGTATTGTTAGTATCCTTATTTGTTACAGCAGTTTCTTAGTCTTCTGACACAAGACTTCTCTGCCTGCCCTAGACAGCCGTCTCTCAGTTTTGCACAAATACAGTACGTGTAAGGACTACTTGGCTACAATTCAATTCAAAGTAATGAGTTTGAGGGAGTACAACATGTGCTACAGTATTTACTGTATATAGAGTAATGCAAGTTCTCTCATCTGAAGTACTGCTGCTATGTACTGTACTTATATTGTATGTGTAAGTAGTATTGAAACCTTCCCTCAGGGTCAGTCCATGCAGAAGAACATGCTCAACTATAGTGCTTTGTATTTCATCAGGAGCTAATGACCTTTGACCTCATCCCCTCATCCGTTTTTATTTTCCCGTCCTCTTCCTCTTTGTCTCTCTCTACCAGGATTCATTTTCCAAAACTCATAATCAGCTGTGCTCTTGTTCATATCACCCTGAGATTCTGAGCTTTGTGTCATCAGTTTTGCTGCTTAATGTTCACTCACAGATACATGTGCGCTGTTTGAGTTCATTTTGTGATGCTTGAGTTAATTATATTCTGTGTTTGTGTTTTCTGAATGAGAACATGGTTAAACCTGTGCAAAATTGTGTTGTTTTTGTGTAGAGTTTAGCAGAAAGCACTGAGCAAATTGGAGCGTGTGTGCAAACAGGTGAAATGTGTTAAAAGGTTTGAGAAACGTGTCTTTGTTTCGAGAACTGTATGAATGGTTTGGAAAATCGGGCCAAATGAATCAGTTATAGTGTGTTAGCACTCGAGCAATACTATTAGTTTCTATTATATCTGGATTCAGTTGCATTTGCTTGAAATGTTTCATGAGTGCTTCATATAATCAGAGTCATTTAAATACACAGTCATGTATCTTAGTCATGCTTTCTGTTTTTTTACACTTCTTTGCTTGAAACCAGAGTTTATGATGTTGTGATCCATCTGGTTGGTTTGGTTCAAGGCTTGAAGCTCCCTGCAGAGTAAATACTTGTCTAAAGTGAGCGTGTTGCACGTATGGCGCATCTGAAGTCATGTTATGATGATGCATGCGTTACAGACGGCACAAATCTGCCAGTTTTGAGCAGTAAATCTGCTGTAAAGAAGATCTGCAGCCTCTGAAGGCATTCGCTCAGATAAAGGTCTCTTTCATCGTGCTCTTCTGCGTGGTGTCGGATGACGGATATCTCACTCTCTGTAGCTGGAGATAAATATTACATTCCTGCTGCAGCTTTATGTTCACCTGACCAATAAAGAGGCACATGAATCCGAGTCTGAGTCTGATCACGTGTTTTGTGAGACGCACTGAGATGTTCAGGCGCTGCTGGTTTTCATTTGGAGCGTCCTGCGGCTCAAAGCACCTGTTCAGATGATGCTTGTGGGAATATTTCTCCAGGTGTTCAGTCTGTCAGCACAACTCTCTCTCAAAACTACATCACCTCATATAATCAACAGAGCCTTCAACACGCTAAGTGCCTCGTTCACGGACTCCTCATTTCTATTGAAGTCATGCAGCTGTTTTTGTCTGTCAGTCTGAAATGAAATTATTTATTTTCAAATAGAGTATACATTTTTGCTATTCATTTTTCTTAATTAAATCAAGCAAATTTAAATTGCTAAAAAAACGATATAAACATATTTTCTTGAATAAATGTATTGCTACTCATGGTTACAATCAAGGCAATTAAAAAAAAAATTATTATTATTATAAAATTATAATAAAGACTTTTATTATATATTTAAAATATAAATTTAATGCAAATTCACCTGCAAAGTTCGATGCCAATATTATTTCTTAAATTGTGTTGCTGATTGGCGGAAATAATTTATAATAGTATTAATATAAATTATAAAGTAAACATAAGTAAACATTGTGTGTTTATACAACAATGCATATATATATATATATATCAATTAATTTAGATTTTTTTTTATATAAATGTAAGTTTTACAAATATATGTACTTGTATATGACCTATTAAAAGTTATAGTAATGCAAGCATTATTTATAAAATTGTTTGTGTACAAAACATTTTTTTGTAATATTGTTATAAATTATAAAATAATTTTTTAAAAAATGTTTTATATACACACATAGTACTGTGTGTGTGTGTATATATATATATATATATTTAGATGTATTTAGATGAACTAGTTTTACTGATCAATCACTTCCAGATGGTGCTAGTGAGGTGGCATGCAGTCATGATGCAATATTAGTCACTTCCAGAAAAGACACGTTGCAAGAGCTCTATGGTTTGCCATTTTTCTGTGTACACTTGTGGATTTGTAAGTCTGATTTCTCCATATTTACTTAGTTTATGTTTCTGCTTCCAGTTTGCCAGTTTCTTTCAGGGTTTTATCGTCAGAGCAGAGTTATTTTGCCTGGGCCTGCAGAATTATCTGCCTGCCCTAGACAGCCGTCTCTCAGTTTTGCACAAATACAGTACGTGTAAGGACTACTTGGCTACAATTCAATTCAAAGTAATGAGTTTGAGGGAGTACAACATGTGCTACAGTATTTACTGTATATAGAGTAATGCAAGTTCTCTCATCTGAAGTACTGCTGCTATGTACTGTACTTATATTGTATGTGTAAGTAGTATTGAAACCTTCCCTCAGGGTCAGTCCATGCAGAAGAACATGCTCAACTATAGTGCTTTGTATTTCATCAGGAGCTAATGACCTTTGACCTCATCCCCTCATCCGTTTTTATTTTCCCGTCCTCTTCCTCTTTGTCTCTCTCTACCAGGATTCATTTTCCAAAACTCATAATCAGCTGTGCTCTTGTTCATATCACCCTGAGATTCTGAGCTTTGTGTCATCAGTTTTGCTGCTTAATGTTCACTCACAGATACATGTGCGCTGTTTGAGTTCATTTTGTGATGCTTGAGTTAATTATATTCTGTGTTTGTGTTTTCTGAATGAGAACATGGTTAAACCTGTGCAAAATTGTGTTGTTTTTGTGTAGAGTTTAGCAGAAAGCACTGAGCAAATTGGAGCGTGTGTGCAAACAGGTGAAATGTGTTAAAAGGTTTGAGAAACGTGTCTTTGTTTCGAGAACTGTATGAATGGTTTGGAAAATCGGGCCAAATGAATCAGTTATAGTGTGTTAGCACTCGAGCAATACTATTAGTTTCTATTATATCTGGATTCAGTTGCATTTGCTTGAAATGTTTCATGAGTGCTTCATATAATCAGAGTCATTTAAATACACAGTCATGTATCTTAGTCATGCTTTCTGTTTTTTTACACTTCTTTGCTTGAAACCAGAGTTTATGATGTTGTGATCCATCTGGTTGGTTTGGTTCAAGGCTTGAAGCTCCCTGCAGAGTAAATACTTGTCTAAAGTGAGCGTGTTGCACGTATGGCGCATCTGAAGTCATGTTATGATGATGCATGCGTTACAGACGGCACAAATCTGCCAGTTTTGAGCAGTAAATCTGCTGTAAAGAAGATCTGCAGCCTCTGAAGGCATTCGCTCAGATAAAGGTCTCTTTCATCGTGCTCTTCTGCGTGGTGTCGGATGACGGATATCTCACTCTCTGTAGCTGGAGATAAATATTACATTCCTGCTGCAGCTTTATGTTCACCTGACCAATAAAGAGGCACATGAATCCGAGTCTGAGTCTGATCACGTGTTTTGTGAGACGCACTGAGATGTTCAGGCGCTGCTGGTTTTCATTTGGAGCGTCCTGCGGCTCAAAGCACCTGTTCAGATGATGCTTGTGGGAATATTTCTCCAGGTGTTCAGTCTGTCAGCACAACTCTCTCTCAAAACTACATCACCTCATATAATCAACAGAGCCTTCAACACGCTAAGTGCCTCGTTCACGGACTCCTCATTTCTATTGAAGTCATGCAGCTGTTTTTGTCTGTCAGTCTGAAATGAAATTATTTATTTTCAAATAGAGTATACATTTTTGCTATTCATTTTTCTTAATTAAATCAAGCAAATTTAAATTGCTAAAAAAACGATATAAACATATTTTCTTGAATAAATGTATTGCTACTCATGGTTACAATCAAGGCAATTAAAAAAAAAATTATTATTATTATAAAATTATAATAAAGACTTTTATTATATATTTAAAATATAAATTTAATGCAAATTCACCTGCAAAGTTCGATGCCAATATTATTTCTTAAATTGTGTTGCTGATTGGCGGAAATAATTTATAATAGTATTAATATAAATTATAAAGTAAACATAAGTAAACATTGTGTGTTTATACAACAATGCATATATATATATATCACTTAATTTAGATTTTTTTTTATATAAATGTAAGTTTTACAAATATATGTACTTGTATATGACCTATTAAAAGTTATAGTAATGCAAGCATTATTTATAAAATTGTTTGTGTACAAAACATTTTTTTGTAATATTGTTATAAATTATAAAATAATTTTTTAAAAAATGTTTTATATACACACATAGTACTGTGTGTGTGTGTATATATATATATATATTTAGATGTATTTAGATGAACTAGTTTTACTGATCAATCACTTCCAGATGGTGCTAGTGAGGTGGCATGCAGTCATGATGCAATATTAGTCACTTCCAGAAAAGACACGTTGCAAGAGCTCTATGGTTTGCCATTTTTCTGTGTACACTTGTGGATTTGTAAGTCTGATTTCTCCATATTTACTTAGTTTATGTTTCTGCTTCCAGTTTGCCAGTTTCTTTCAGGGTTTTATCGTCAGAGCCGAGTTATTTTGCCTGGGCCTGCAGAAAATAAAGATCAGCTCCAGACGTTTAGTCTTTGAAAAAATTCATTTCTTGGCTGGGAAGCACAGGCTTTATGGTGAAGGGAAATGGTGGTTTATGTTTCAGTAAAAGCGACTGGAGACTCGTTGAGTAGCTCTTGGACGGCTGCAGGAATGATGAAATCAAGCGTTTGGTTCTCACAGACCGGCTGATATAATGGAAGTAGAGTAAAGATGCTTCTTTCTGTTCAGACGTTCAGACACACACAGTTGTGTGTGTGTGTGTGTGTGTGTTTGTCATGTCACAACACTAAATCCCTACGGATTAGCATCACATCAGATTTAGCCTACATTAGTTAAAGAAATAGTGATTAACCCTCATAATGCATCAAATCTGTGAGCATTTTTACACGCAGGGTCCAAATGGAATTGTTAAGAATTGTTACTTTATAAAACAGCCATAGCTTACATTTTATTTTAAATAAGTCATTTTGTATCTGATCAGCAACTTGAATGTAAAAATATCAAAGTTGTGAATGTTATCACTGCATTTACACCATTTAACGGATATATTATACATTTTTTTAAATTGCATATGAACCACACCAAAAAAGCTATCATGCTAAATATATATATACTATATTTAATACTGATGATACATTTTATTTGAATACATCATTAAATGAAATTTATACAAACACATAATTTTTTTTTTAAATGCGCATATCTCTTAAAAAATTATTGTTAAAAAAAAGGTCTTGCGTTGTTTTTTTAAAAAAAGTTGTGTTGCCTTACTAAACTTTGTTTACGCATCTCTTCCGGGTCCAAACTGACCGAATACGTTTTGAAGGTTAAAAAGAATAATATATACATTTGTATTCTGTCCTTCACTTTTATCTGTTTAATCAATCATAGCATTGCATTTATTCATGTTTGTGGAGACTCCATGAGACTCTCAGAGCATTTAAGTCTTTTGAACTTTCTCATGAAATATGTGCTGTAAAACGCATTCATATTTGATCAGCTGCTCCTGTAGTGAGTGTGTGAGAACAGAACAGCGCTCTGCTGTGTTTCAGCTGAACTGGGTTGGAGCTCTGCTGGATCCATCTCTCCTGAAATCAGCTGTCAGAAAAAAAGGCCTTCATTGATTCCTGCTCTTCAGACAGACAGACAGACAGACAGACAGACAGACACACACACACACACACACACACACACACACACACACACACACACACACACACACAAACAGACAGACAGACAGACAGACAGACATATAGACAGATAGATAGATAGATAGATAGATAGATAGATAGATAGATAGATAGATAGATAGATAGATAGATAGATAGACAGACACAGACAGAAAGACACACAGACAGAAAGACAGACAGATAGAAGATAGACAGACAGACAGAGAGAGACAGACAGACAGACAGACAGAAAGACACACAGACAGACAGATGATAGATAGATAGACAAAAAGACAAACAGACAGAAAGACAGACAGAAAGATACAGATAGACAGACATAAAGACACACAGACAGACAGACAGACAGAGAGACAGACAGACAGACGATAGATCGATAGATAGAAAGACACACAGACAGACAGACAGACAGACACACACACACACACACACACACACACACACACACACACACAAACACACACACAGTAGATAGATAGATAGACAGACAGAAAGACACAGACAGACAGACGATAGATAGATAGATAGATAGATAGATAGATAGATAGATAGATAGATAGATAGATAGATAGATAGATAGATAGATAGAAAGATACACAGACAGACAGACAGACACAGATAGACAGACAGACAGACAGACGATAGATCGATAGATAGAAAGACACACACACAGACAGATAGAAAGACAGACATAAAGACACACAGACAGACAGACAGACAGACACACACACACACACACACAGACAGACAGACAGACAGACAGACACACACACACACACACAGACAGACATAAAGACACAGACAGACAGACACACACACACACACACACACACACACACACACACACACACACACACACAGACAGACAGACAGACAGACAGACAGAAAGACAGAGAGA